>NC_135825.1:13335979-13605872 GCF_964213995.1 Mustelus asterias | reverse complement strand
ACTGAGGTGTATAAGACTTTTATTAGGACAAAGGGTATTGCAGGGTTATGGAATCAAGGTGGGGAGATAGAGTTAAGGTACAGATCAATCTTGGTCAAAATGCATAGTGAGCAGCTGAGTAGCCTACGCCTGTTTGCATGTTCCAAACGCCATTTGGAGTAAATACTCTCTCCCTGTGTTGTGCTGTGTCAGCTACTACACAAAACTAGTTTGGATAACTGATGTAATTCATGGTTTATGCCTTAGCCCATCTCTTAGGAAAGATTTCTATTGGCCTATGTAACCTAATAACTCTGAACTGTTAGATGTCATTGACAGTACCGCATGACATGTGCAGTTCTTTACTTTTCAAAATTCAATTATCCTTTGTATCTGCTCTTCTCAAGGTATTGACATCGATTGGAATACCTAACCAAGCAGCCATTCTTCTTGTGTGATCTCAGATATTGTGTTGGCCTTGGGAGGCATAACAATCTGGAGTGACCAAGAAGGTAGATGAGGGCAGTGCAGTCGACATTGTCTACATGGACTTTAGCAAGGCCTTTGACAAGGTACCGCATGGTAGGTTGTTGCATAAGGTTAAATCTCACGGGATCCAGGGTGAGGTAGCCAATTGGATACAAAATTGGCTTGATGACAGAAGACAGAGGGTGGTTGTAGAGGGTTGTTTTTCAAACTGGAGGCCTGTGACCGGCAGTGTGTCTCAGGGATCAATGCTGGGCCCACTGTTATTTGTCATTTATATTGATGATTTGGATGAGAATATAGGGGGCATGGTTAGTAAGTTTGCAGATGACATCAAGATTGGTGGCATAGTGGACAGTGAAGAAGATTATCTAGGATTGCAATGGGATCTTGATCAATTGGGTTGGCCAGTGGGCTGATGAACGGCAGATGGAGTTTAATTTAGATAAATGTGAGGTGATGCGTTTGGTAGATCGAACCAGAGCAGGACTTACTCAGTTGATGATAAGGCATTGGGGAGAGTTATAGAACAAAGAGATCAAAGGGTACAGCTTCATAACACCTTGAAAGTGGAGTCACAGGTGGACAGGGTGCTGAGGAAGGCATTTGGCATACTTGGTTTCATTGGTCAGAACATTGAATACAGGAGTTGGGATGTCTTGTTGAAGTTGTACAAGACATTGGTAAGGCCACACTTGGAATACTGTGTACCGTTCTGGTAGCACTCTTGGTAGCACTCTTGCCTCCGAGTCACAAGGTCCTAGGTTCAAGTCCCGTTCCAGGGCTTGAGTATAAACTTATAAAATTCTAACAGAATTAGACAGGGTAGATTCAGAAAGAATTTTCCCAATGGTGGGGGGTGGAATCCAGAACTAGAGGTTATAGTTTGAAGATAAGGGGTAAATTTTTTAGAACTGAGGTGAGGAGAAATTTCTTCACCCAGAGGGTGGTGAATGTGTGGAATTCACTCCCACAGAATGTAGTTGAGGCCAAAACATTGTCTGATTTCAAGAAAAAATTAGATATAGCTCTTGGGGCTGAAGGGATCAAGGGATATGGGGAGAAGGAGAAATCAGGATATTGAATTCGATGATTAGCTATGATCATCATGAATGGTGGAGCAGGCTCGAAGGGCTGAATGGCCTACTCCTGCTCCTAGTTTCTATGAATACAAAAATCTATGCTGACGCTCCAGTGCAGGTCTGAGGGAGTGCTGCATTGTTGGAGTGCGGTCTTTCGGATGAGATGCTAAACTAAGGCTCCATCTGCCTACTCCAGTGGATGTAAGAGATCGCATGGCACTGTTTTGAGAAGAGCAGGTGTCCCTCCACTGAGATCACAAAAAAACAGACTGATTAGTATTGTAGTTTTGCCACAAAGGGGTTAATGAATATTGCTACAGTGCTGCTCCTAACTAGTGCAAAGTTTCTGGTTCAAAACTATTTAGTTGTTCAATTAGTGGCACAGTGGTTAGCACTGCTGCCTCACAGCACCAGCGACCTGGGTTCAATTCCAGCCTCGGGTCACTCTCTGTGTGGAGTTTGCAAATTCTCTGTGTCTACATAGGTTTCCTCCAGGTGCCTCCAGGTTTGTTCCCACAGTCCGAAAGATGTGCTGGTTAGGTGGATTGGCCATGCTAAATTATCCCTCATGTCCCATGATGTGTATGTAGGTTAGGGGGATTAGCGAGGTAAATACATAGGGTTATGGAGATAGGATCTGGGTGGGATGCTCTGTCGGAGAGTCGGCGCAGACTCAATAGGCCAAACGGCCCCACCTTCCGCATTGTAGGGATTCTATTCTATTCTGAGGTGAGGAGAAATTTCTTCACCCAGAGAGTGGTGAATGTGTCGAATTCACTATCACAAGAAGTAGTTGAGGCCAAAACGTCGTTTGATTTCAAGAAGAAATTAAATATAACTCTTGGGGCTAAAGGGATCAAGAGATATGGGGGAAGGAGGATTTGGGATGCTAAATTCGATGATCAGCCATGATCAAAATTTGATTCGATTTATTATTGTCACATGTATTGGGATATAGTGAAAAGTATTGTTTCTTGCGCGCTTATAGACAAAGCATACCGTTCATAGAGAAGGAAATGAGAGAGTGCAGAATGTAGTGTTACAGTCGTAGCTAGGGTGCAGAGAGAAAGATCACCTTACTGCGAGGTAGGTCCATTCCAGAAGCCAGAGAGCAGCCGGGGAGAAGCAGTTCTTGAGGAGGTTGGTACGTGAGCTCAGACTTTTGTATCTTTTTCCCCGACGGAAGAAGGTGGAAGAGAGAGTGTCAATTATGCTGGCTGCTTTTCCGAGGCAGCGGGAAGTGTAGACATAGTCAGTGGATGGGAGGCTGAACGGCGGAGCAGGCTCGAGGGGCCGAATGGCCTTCTCCTGCTTCTGGTTTCTATTACAACATTGCTGTTTGTGGGAGTTTATTGTGCGCAAAATAGGCTGCTATGTTCCCCACATTCAGTGCAATAGTACATCGTTGGCTTTGCTTTAAGACTTCTGGAGGTCGTTAACAGTGCTATATAAATGCAAATCTGTCTTTTTATTACTGGGCAGTCATTGGTTTAAGGAGCATTGCCTGATATTTTCTCTCTTCCACCCCCACCTTGCTGATTTGCTCCTACACAGTTCAAAGCTTAATTGTATCTAATTATAGTTCCCTTATAGTTTCCTCACTGCTGGAGTCTCAGCTGAAATCAGCCTGAGTTTAGCCTGGGACAGTACCTGGGATTTTCCTTGCCTCTGAATTCAGTACCTTTTAGCCAGTAAGACCCAAGGAGACCCATGTTCCCTTGGTGACATGGCTGACTGTTGCGAGCAGATTAAATCTCATCTCACGACCAAAGTATCTGGTTTATGGAAGTTGCGTTATTACTTTTATCAAACACTGATTCGTTACTTGCTCAATGTTTGAAGCAGAAACTTGGCACCAGTTAGGAGCAGCACTGTAGCAATATTCATTAACCCCTCGGTGGCAAAGCTTGAATTGCTTTTGGACCCTGAGGCATTTCTGATGTGCTGCCGTTTCCATCATTTCAAAGAACACTTCGAAGTATATGGTGGCACAGTGGTTGGCACTGCTGCCTCACAGCGGCAGGGACCCGGGTTCAATCCCCGGCTTGGGTCACTCTCTGTGTGGAGTTTGCACCTTCTCCCCGTGTCTGCATGGGTTTCCTCCGGGTGCTCCGGTTTCCTTCCACAGTCCAAAGACGTGCTGGTTAGGTGCATTGGCCGTGCTAAATTCTCCCTCGGCGTACCCAAACAGGCACCGGAGTGTGGCGACTAGGGGATTTTCACAGTAACTTTATTACAGTGTTAATGTAAGACTACTTCTGACTAATAAATAAACTTTAAACTAGTGGCACGGTGGCACAGTGGTTAGCACTGCTGCCTCATAGCGCCAGGGACCCTGGTTTGATTTCAGCCTTGGGTGACTGTCTGTGTTGAGTTTGCACATTCTTCCCGTGTGGAGTTTGCACGTTCTCCCTGTGTCTGCGTGGGTTTCCTCCGGGTGCTCTGGTTTCCTCCCACAGTCTAAAGATGTGCGGGTTAGGTGGATTGGCCTTACTAAATTTCCACTTTAGTCTCGCAAGGCGTGTAGGTTCGGGGGGGATTAGTGGGGTAAATATATGGGGTTACAGAGATAGGGCAGGCCTGGGTAAGATGCTCTGATGTGGAGATGCCGGCGTTGGACTGGGGTAAGCACAGTAAGAAGTCTCACAACACCAGGTTAAAGTCCAACAGGTTTATTTGGTAGCACAAGCCACAAGCTTTCAGAGCGCTGCTCCTTCATCAGGTGAGTGGGAGTTCTGTTCACAAACCGGACATATAAAGACACAAACTCAATTTACAAAATAATGGTTGGAATGCGAGTCTTTAAAGGTAATCAAGTCTTAAAGGTACAGACAGTGTGAGTGGAGAGAGGGTTATACACAGGTTAAGGGGATGTGTATTGTCTCCAGCCAGGACAGTTAGTGAGATTTTGCAAGCCCAGGCAAGTCGGGGAGGTTACAGATAGTGTGTCATGAACCCAAGATCCCGGTTGAGGCCGTCCTCATGTATGCGGAATTTGGCTTTCAGTCTCTGCTCAGCGACTCTGCGCTGTCGTGTGTCGTGAAGGCCGCCTTGGAGAACGCTTACCTGAAGATCAGAGGCTGAATGCCCGTGACTGCTGAAGTGTTCCCCAACAGGAAGAGGCGACTCCTGCCTGGTGATTGTTGAGCGGTGTTCATTCATCCATTGTCGTAGCTCTGTCAGAGAGTCGGCGCAGACTCGATGGGCTGAATAGCCGCCTTCTGCACTGTAGGGATTCGATGATGAGGCCATTAGTGTAAGGATTCACTGATAAACACCGGGAATTCAGGAGAACTTGCAACCGAGCTAATGAATATAGACGCCTTTAAGGGAAAGCTGATTAAGCACATGATGGTGACAGGAATGGAAGGCTTTGCTGATTGTTTGGGATGAAGCGGGATGGGAGGCGGCTGGTATGGAGCATAACGCTTGGATCCCTTGGGTCAAATGTTACATTTTTGTGCAATTGGCTTGATGCATATTGACTCCATATTCTCCCTCCACCCCCCCTCCCCCCCAATCCCCACTCTTCCTGATGTCAACCCATTGACAGACCTGGCAAGGTTTAATTTCTGACTCTTCTGGCGACAGTGAAACACTTTTCAATATCACCCGCCATTTGGTCTGCAGTCAGCGAAATGCCATCTGATTTGTGTTTATTCTCTACCTCTCCCCATGGAGAATGGCCTACCACAGCCTGTTTTCAACCCTCCCCCCCCCCCCCCCCGCCCCGCCCAACAGCGCATCACAGCAGTGGTTCCCAACCTTTTCATCAAAGCTGTTTTAGCTTGAACTCTAAAGAGTTACAGGGTGGCAATTTGATCAAACTTTGTTTGTAAACATCAGATTGGCTGATCTTCTGCAAGTGATACAAGAGAAGTTGTAAACTCCTCCGCAGTGTTGATAATGATTAAAGGGATTATTTAACCTGATTATTTTGCTGTTCTGAGTTCCCTTCCTCTCCTGGGGGCCTTGTCCTTTCTCAGATACCAATGCACGGGTACTGGGTGCTGGAGTTGTCAACGCGCCAGGACTGACCTGCAGTCTCCAGGAATTAGGGAATATTACCTGGGAAAATCTTCTTCATCAAACACTTTTGTGTTCATAACATAACAGAGGGAGGAAAATTGGCTGTCCGACAGGGTGGTGCAGTTGGAGATGAAGGGATGAAACCTCCCAGGAAAACATCCAAACAGAATTGGCAACCATACCTGATGCCTCCAGGTTGTTGGCATGGGTATTGGGCACGTGTGAGTTTACATGTTGAGCACTGTGGGGTGGGAAAGGACAGGTGGTGGTCCTGTTTTCGCCAGATGTTAAACACACTGGGTCCCGGACAGTGATCAGGGGGCCAGTTGTCGTGCCTGAGCCCAGAGTGACACAACAACCGTTACCAATGCAATGGGGACTTATCAAACAGCTTGCTTTTCTTAACCAATGCCAAGAATTTCACCCACATGCCAAGTTCGTGTATGAGCAGTATTTTGAGAAGCTGATGCAGATTGTGATATGATGCTTTTAAGAAAACAGAGAGTATTACAAGAAGCGTAATTTTCCCACCTGGCTTACATACACTAAGGATATTTCAGGTTTCTAAGCTCAGCATTGGGCATACAAAAAGCCCTTGGAACTGGACTCACAGGGCGGACTTTTCCTGTCCCGCCCTCCACGGGAATTGTAGCTGGCGGGGACGGACCATGCAAAGGTCCATTGACCTCGAGCGGAATTTTCCAGCCTTGAGGCGAGCGCGGCCAGAAAATCCCGCCCATTGGATCAACTGGACTATATGGTTGAAATTTTACCGCCGCACCGGCCAGGGGAGTTGGAGCGGGCAGGGGGTGGAACATGGAAAGGTACATTGACCTCGGGTGGGATTTTGCGTTTCGGGATGAGCGAGGCGCGTGTCGTTAGCGGGTGAAGGATGGAGAGGAGGGTAATCAACTAAGTTGATATAATTGCGATTCTTAAAAATATAATGGTCAGGGTGTCTGCAAAAGTGATGCGAACACAACGTTACATAATTGGTTAAGTGTCGGTTTGATTTGGCCATAGCACTTGTGTAAGTGAGTCAGCAGATTGTGGTTTCAAGGCTTACTCAAGAATTTGATTACATAATGTAGGCAGAGACTACAATGAGAGAGTGAGGGAGTGTTGCATTGTTGGCTGTGCCATCATTCAAGGAGCTTGTTGAGCCAAGGCCCCATCCGCCTGTTCAAAATCGATCGCCAGGCAGCACTCGGGAACAAATGGAAGCATTCTTCCATTGTGCTGGTCAACGTGTGTGACTCACGTCAATGTGATGATAAAACAGATTGGCGCATTAGTGCTTTCTGTGGCACGTTTCCGACAGTAGACGTGCAGTAACTTGTTCTTATTAATGTTGAATGCATAAGATTATTTTTCACATGAAATACTGTTCAATTGCTGTTTCAAACTTCATTCCAGGGCTTGTTCCAAATATGAGTGCTGGATTCCAGAGGAGATTGAAAGGGATTGTATTTGACCTAGTGTGGCATCAAGAAGCCTTGGTGAAATTGCAATCAGTGAGAAGCAGGGGAAATTCCTCATTGGTTGGAGTCATACCTCGCATAAAGAAAGATAGTTGTAATTGTTGGGGGGGGGGAAACTATCTCAGCCCCAGGACATCAGTGCAGGAGTTCCCTGATGATGGGGCAAATCATCTTCAACTGCTTCATCAGTGATAAGGTCGTCATAAAATCTGAGGTGCCAGATTAGAATTGGATGGTTTGTACTTCGTGACTTCTCAGATAATGAACTAGTTAATGTGGGAGTGAGGGTGGGGGGTAGGGGGGCAAGTTCCGTGTGGGGTCCAGTCTGGGTGGTTAAAGTAATTACTCTGAAGTGGTTTTATTTCTTCTCTAACGTTTGCAGAGTAACTATTAGAGTAACACTAGCAAAACCATCCACAGTTAGTGATTAGGGGTGGAACGGTGGCACAGTGGTTAGCACGGCTGCCTCACAGGACTCGGGTTCAATTCTGGCCTCGAGTCACTGTCTGTGTGGAGTTTGCACTTTCTCCCCGTGTCTGCGTGGGTTTCCTCCGGGTGCTCCGGTTTCCCCCCACACTCCAAAGACGTGCGGGTTAGGTTGATTGGCTATGCTAAATTGCCCCTTAGTGTCAGGGGGATTAGCAGAGTAAATATGTGGGGTTACGGGGATAGGGCCTGGGTGGGATTGTGGTCGGTACAGACTCGATGGGCCGAATGGCCTCCATCTGTACTATAGGGATTCTATTCTTTGATTTAAACCACTTTGTTGGACGGTTCCCATATCAGCACAATTGTCCAGGGGAAGGTAGCACTTCTGGACAATTACCGGGTCAACCCTTAACTGGGATCCTCCCAGCGGGTTTCCCCAGCCCATCTTTGGGGTACCTGCCAAATCCGATACTGCGGAGCCAGAAAGTTACGGGTCGGTGTCCTTGCTGGGTTGATGACTTCCAGCGCAGATCATGCTGTTGGTTCCCATTCAATCTGGAAGAGTTCACATTCTGTACTAGCATCATCCGCTTTCTTCAAAGGGAGACAGGTATGTTGGTGACATAGACCCGCTTCCTTTGCTTGTCCTTTACTTCCAAATGATAGTTCCTGCAAATGAAGTAACCTACTTTGCAGATATTCGATTTGATTTCTTGTCACACGTATTGGGATACAGTGAAAAGTATTGTTTCTTGCGCGCTATACAGACAGAGCATACCGTTCATAGAGAAGGAAAGGAGAGAGTGCAGAATGTAGTGTTACAGTCACAGTTAGGATGTAGAGAAAGATCAACTTAATGCGAGGTAGGTCCATTCAAAAATCTGATGGCAGCACGGAAGAAGCCGTTCTTGAGTCGGTTGGTACGTGACCTCAGACTTTTGTATCTTTTTCCCGACGGAAGAAGGTGGAAGAGAGAATGTCCGGGATGCGTGGGGCCCTTAATTATATTGGCTGCTTTCCCGAGGCAGCGGGAAGTGTAGACAGAGTCAATGGATGGGAGGCTGGTTTGCGTGATGGATTGGGCTACGTTCACAACCCTTTGTAGTTTCTTGTAGTCTTGGGCAGAGCAGGAGCCCATACCAAGCTGTGTTACGACCAGAAAGAATGCTTTCTATGGTGCATCTGTAGAAGTTGCTGAGAGTCATAGTGGACATGCCAAATTTCCTTAGTCTTCTCAGAAAGTAGAGGCGTTGGTGGGCTTTCTTAACTATAGTGTCGGCATAGATGTTTTGGAACAGCAAGAAATGATTTGAGAAAAATGGTTTGAGGTGGCTTGTGGTCGGACTCCACCCTCCCTTTGCCTCTCCCAAGCAGGTATTAAAAGGCTGACAAGCAAAGAGAATAGCCAGGCGCTCTTTCTCAATCTGTGCAGAGTGTCATTCAGTTCGTAATAACACTCTGGATGCAATTAAAACTGGCTGGCCTTGCTGCATCAGGGTTGCTCCAAGTCCTGTCTCACTGGCATCACACTGCAGAGTGACTGCATGGTTAACATGATAGTACCCCAGCCCTGGCAATGCCACCACTAGTTGTTTGATTTGAGTGAAAGCTGCTGCTTGTCCTGTGCCACAATACCACTGAACATAAACAGAAAATGCTGGAAAATCCCAGCAGGTCTAACAGCATCTGACAACTAGGGGAGGCGAGGGCCTAGTGGTATTCTCACTCAACTATTAATCCAGAAACTCAGCTAATGTTCCGGGGGCGAGGATTCAGATCCCGCCACAACAGATGGTGGAATTTGAACTCAACAAAAAGTATCTGGAATTAAGAATCTACTCATGACCATGAAACCATTGTCGATTGTCAGAAAAACCCATCTGGTTCACTGATGTCCTTTAGAGAAGCAAATCTGCTGTCCTTATCTGGTCTGGCCTACATGTGTCTCCAGAACCACAGCAATGTGGTTGACTCACAAATGCCCTCGGGCAGCTCGGGATGGGCAATAAATGCTGGCCAGCCAGCGACGCCCATGTCCCACGAATGAGTAAAAAAACAAATCTGTGGAGAGAGAGTAGAGCTAATGTTTTGAGTCTGGATGACCCTTTGTCAGAGCTCTGAACCACTGAACACCCCTTGCAATGAGCTCGTGTAGAGGTTCACACACTGTGATGACAAATTGGGCATTAACCTGGCCAACAAATACTGACCCACCTTCACATCTGTTGGTTGCTGCATCTCTACCACCTTGGAATGTAACCGCTGACAACTTTGTATTGGATGTAATGTGACCAATGGTAACAAGCTATAAGGGTCAGCTGACCCAGTAAACCATGGAACCAATTATAGAATGATGTAATAGTCAGCTGACTCAATATAAATAAGAAACTGTTTGAAATTGTGTTGAGTTTGGAGTGGCCCAGGGTGAGGCCCCAAGTTTGGAGTTATGATGTTTATTAAACCTTTTCTTTGATTTATAAGTTGGAGTAAGTTTTGTTATATTTTCATTGTCTGCATTTGAAGAGTTCCTTCTGAAGAAACATATCTTGACTTGATCAAGGTGTAGCTTTTTTGCTGTCAATACATGACCTATGTAATTGACATCAATTATCTTCAGTTGCAGCTTTTCCTTATTAAGCTTCTGGTTCATCTGGTGAGCTCTCTGTCCAGCAGTCTCACTAGATCATGGTCTGCACTGGCTTCTTTCATCATATCTCCAGGTCCATAGACTACAATATCATCCACAATCACTTCCACTCGTGGAAGTTCATTGACTGTCTCATGATGTCTACATTGCTATTCTTCCAGAGCAATAGAAATTCCAACCATCAGACGCAATTGTCTGGACCTCCCAAATGTCATTGAGAAGAGAGTCAGGAAACTACTGCCTTTGTTCAGCTTCACCTGCCAGAGTCCATCCTTCGCATCTAGGGTGGTAAAGACTCTTAGCGTGGCGAGTTGTCGCACAATTTCTTCAATGGTTGGCAGGGCCTATACTTTGCGCCAAGGAAGGATCCTATCGACTTCAAATAGCTATTGTGACGTGACGTGACGTCACGTTGGCGAGGTTTGAATATTCTGTGAGGGGAGGGATCATGTGGCACAGGGTTGGGTAACTAGATTAAAATGTATTCAAAAAATATTAAAGTGAGGTTCTCACCCTTTGTGGCCGTGAACCTCGTGACGTCACTGGCGAGGGACATGGAAAATTGGCGGTTTCCCGAATCGCTGTATTTTCTGCCTCTGACGATGAATGCAGGCTGAAAATTACCCTTCATTCCAAGTGGTAGATCAAAATGGCTTCTGCTCACAAAGGATGTCATCAGACGTCAAATGCCCATAGAATCCCTAGCGTGCAGACGAAGGCCATTTGGCCCATCGAGTCTGCACCAACCACAATAACACCCACAATCACTTATTCCCGTAACCCCACATATTTACCCTGCTAATTCTCCTGACACTAAGGGTCATTTTAGCCAACCTAACCCGCATATCTTTGGAATGTGGGAGGAAACTGGAGCACCCGGAGGGAAACCCACGCTGACACGGGGAGAATGTGCAAACTCCACACAGAAATGACCCAAGCCAGGAATCGAACCCTGGTCCCTGACACGGTGAGGCAGCAGTGCTAACCACTGTGCCATAGTGCCGCTCCCACAGGACAAGCCACAGGGCACAAAGGCAATTCTCCAAACGTCACCTTGACAAAACTTGTTTTTCTTCCTTCTAAAATGCAAAAAAAAGAGCTTAAATCGCTTTGAAAAGCTTCGAATGGATCCTGATACATTAGGTATATAAACCTTCTTCCTCCCTGGAAGAAACTAATGTTGACCTCATCCGCAGTGCCCTTTACTTAGTGCTTTTCAGAAAGAGAAAGAAGTATTTTTTATAAACCGAAAAGAAAGAGCTAGTTATTGCACTGATTGTCAGTTTGATGTATAGTTTTCCTTTAAGGTCCCTGCCATTTGATTGTCCTCAACTAAAGTTGGACACACATGGAGTTTATAAACTAGAAGGCTAGCAAGTTCATGGGAAGTCTGAAGCAGGGGCCATTCAACTTTTGCTTAAGTTACACGAGATAAGATAGTGAAACTGAACAGTCAATGGAGGACAAGGAAACATGGCTTTAAAAATAATGAAACCACAAAGAGAAAACAAGGACCGGTCAGGAGTTTCTTGCTTGAGACTGTTGTTTTATGGAGTAAACAACTTCCATGCGCTGTCTGCAGATCTTTTCTGCCCCATGTCTGTCCTGACAGCACCGGCCCCTTTGCTGATCTATGGCATGTTTGATGCCGATACTTTCTCACGCATTGTCCAAGTGCGAGTATTCAAGTGTGGGGTTTGACCTTGAATGAGAGCAGGCTGTCCTGCAGAGGATAACCCAGCCAAGTCCCAATACTGGCCTCACCTGGAATGTATTCAGCTGCTGAGGGCTTGCCGTGTGGCGATCAGCTCAAGTCATTCGTCCTCCTTTGCCTACGGAATGGAGGCTAAACTGTTGTATCACTGGATTGAGATCCAGTCTGATCATAAATTGGAAATGGAAGATGGTATTCTTCAGCCTCAGAGAGAGGCCGGCGTTGATTATCATGACCAATGGGTTTCTCTCTAGATTTTCATTCTACTCCTTCCCCGGAAAAGCATACATTGCTACCTGTTAAAGGAGGACATTGGTCGATAAAAGCTCCCATAGCGGTATTGCTGCTGGACTAGTAATCCAGCAACCTGATTTTGGGGACTCTGGTTCAAATCCCACCACGACAAATGAATTCAATACTAAAATTTAGGGTGGCACGGTGGTTAGCACTGCTGCCTCACAGCGCCTGGGACCCGGTTTCAATTCCCGGCTTGGGTCACTGTCTGCAAGGTGACCTCCAGGTGCTCCGGTTTCCTCCCACAGTCCAAAGGTGTGCCGGTTAGGTGGATTAGCCATGCTAAATTTCCCCTTTGTGTCCCAAGATATATAGGTCAGGGGGGTTAACGGGTTAAATCCGTCAGGTTATGTGGATAGGGCAGGAGGGTGGAACTGGGAAAGATGCTGTGTTGGAGAGTTGGTGCAGATGCAATGGGCCGAACGGCCTCCTTCTGCACTGTAGGATGAAGTGATGGGCTGTGGCTATTTCTATGAAGCAGTGTGGGATTAGCAGGGACTGCTTCTGAGGATGAAAGGTGCTTGTAGTACAACCAATTATTTCACCATTGATAAAAGGGAGATGTAATGAGGGGTCATATACACTTGTTATGAGGAGGTGTGTGAGAAAGTGGAAAATATTAGCAAATGTGTCTCTTTCTCGACCACTTCAACAGAAAGAATCATTAAGTGGTTACAGCACAGAAGGAAACAAAAGGCACGTTGTATCTTTGAGACTGTCTGAGAGAGCCAGTTTCACTCCCCTACATTTTCCCCCAAAGCCCTGCTAAACTTTATTCTTCAGATATGAATCCAATTCCCTTTAGAAAGTCATGATTGAATCTACCATCCACCTCACTCTCAGGAAGTGAATTTCAGGTCCTCACCACTCTGCATGGGAAAAAGAAAAGTTTTTTTCCCTCGTGTGGCCTTTGCTTCTTTTGCTAACCGCTTCAAAGTTTTTAAGTTTAAATTTAAGTTTATTTATTAGTGTCATAAATACATTACATTAACACTGCAATGAAGTTACAGTGAAAAACCTCTAGTCGACTCACTCTGACGCCTGTTCGGGTACACTGAGGGAGAATTTGCCATGGCCAATGCACCTAACCAGCACGCCTTTCGGATTGTGGGAGGAAATTGGAGCACCCGGAGGAAACCCACGCAGACACGGGGAGAATGTGCAGACTCTGCACAAACAAGGCTGGAATTGAACCTGGGTCTCTGGTGCTGTGAGGCAGCAGCGCTAACCACTGTGCCACCGTGCTGCCCTACAAGGAAATGGTTAAATATTTGAAAATGTTTTTTCTTTTAAAGGGTTCGGGGAAAGAGGGGAGGTATTGAACTGAGTAAGTAGCTCTTTCTGAGAATCAGTACATTGTGGACCAAAAGTGGGTCTGCTCTTGTGCTGCTAAGTTTTCATAATTCAATGACTGTGGCCTGTTCTGCCATCTACATGATTTCTTTGACGTATCTGTGTGGTTTAGTTTTGTTCCACGTCTAATGTGAACAAAGAACAAAAGTACAAGTTCCACAGCAAAGTGTAAAAATAGCTTATTTTCCCCTGTATGGGCCAATGAGTTTGAAATTCTGTGAATGGCACCTATTTGTAGCCCCACAGTTAAGGTTTACAGCGGAATATATTTTGTGACTGGCTGGATGCTTGTATTTCATAACTGGAAAGGTCAGGATTGGAAAGGTTCCAAGTCTATAGTTTGTTTTCGTTTGCACGATTAACCTTTTTCTTTTAGCCTCGTTGCTCAGTATGTTTCTATCATGGGACGTTTCACTTGCCTTTCACCTCTCCCTCCTTTGACTCGAGCCACAGAGCTGTCAAGCATACTGCAACATTGACTGAGTTGAAAGATGCGGCCCAAACCTTTGCCAGTGCATTTCTGGCATGGATTAATCCTCCTTCCATCAGCTTTTCCCTCCTCTCTGGGAAGTATCTCACTGCTGCCGGTTACTGCTGGGCGGCACGGTGGCACCGTGGTTAGCACTGCTGCCTCACAGCTCCAGGGACCCGAGTTCAATTCCGGGCCTCGGGTCACTGTCTGTGCGGAATTTGCACATTCTCCCCGTGTCTGCGTGGGTTTCCTCCGGGCGTTCCGGTTTCCTCCCATAGTCCGAAGGACCTGCTGGTTAGGTGGATGAGCCATGGTGAATGTATGGGTTACGGGGATAGGGCGGGGTAGAGGGCCTGAGGAAGATGCTCTGTCAGAGAGTCGGTGCAGACTCGATGGGCCAAATGGCCTCCTTCTGCACTGTAGGGATTCTATGATTCTTCACTCCGTGATTCTTGAAGTGCATTCATGCCACCACCATAACTCCTTCAGTGTTGTTAAACATCTCTGGGTGCTTCACCAGCAACATTGAGGGGAGGTGGTGGCGTAGTGGTGTTGTCGCTGGGCAAGTGATCCAGGATAATGCTCTAGGGACTCGGGTTCAAATACCACCACGGCAAATGATGGAATTTGAATTTGTTAAAAATCTGGACCTAAAAGTCTAATGATGACCATGAAACCATTGTTGATTGTTGTAAAAACCCATCTGATTCACTAATGTCCTTTTAGGGAAGGAAATCTGTTTTCCTTACCAGGTCTGGCCTCCATGTGACTCCAGATCTTCAGCAATGTGGTTGACATTTAAATGCCCTCAGGGATGGGCAATGAATGCTGTCCCAGTCAGTGACGCTCACATCCCAAGAATGAATTAAAATTATGAAAGCAAATTTGATACCCATGTTACAGAAGGGGACCACTGACCAAAAGCTTTACCAATGTGCTAGATTTTTAAGTACCTTTTAAAAGGAGGGGGAGAATTCTGGAGCTGCAAGTTGGGACATCTGAAGTCACGGCTGCCAAAGGTGCAGCGTAGAAAATCAGGTACGCAAGACGTCAGAAATGGAAGGGCGCAGACGTCTCGGAGGACGGTATGACTCTTTGTGCAAAATGGTTTCAGCATCACAACTCCGCCAGACTGGTGGAATGTAAATCCAAACTTGGCGCCCATCCTGTCTCTGGAGTGAGCCTAACTCCTCGAGCCAGTTCACTTCATCTCCGAGTAGGTTTGGGTTCTGTCTCCAGATTCTGGCCTCCTCTTGTTCTATGGTCATGGTATTAATGCAAAGCGAAACCCACTTCGCAATGACCTCGCTTCCTCATTACCCACGTTAACGTGCCAAAGCATTGCGTGATTGGGCCATTGTGAGCATAATTCCCACTTCTGTATTACTGCTTTGACTTCTCCCTGATCACCAGTTGATCTCTCCCCGTCATTCGCCCTTTCTGTTTGCGTCCTCCTGATGTAACTAAACAATAAGACAGACTAAATGTAGATGCCACTATTGATTGCAGTTGTGCTTTCAGTGGGCTTATGATAAGTCACACGGGAAGTCCTTGCCTAACATTGTCCCAACACAGCATTCTCATTGCATTATTGCTGTTTTGAGTTCATGTTGCTGCAACAACCAGCCTTGCGTACGGGGACTCATTTTATTTGTGGTGATGGGGGGGAGCGGACGTAGGACCTGTGGGCAGGCCGGTGATGACTGCTTGGGTGGTGGGGGGGGGGGGTAGGGTGGTGCGGAAAGGGATTCGATGCCAGTGATGTTCGGAGTAAGTTGGCAGGTGGGGGAGGGGATGCCAGCAACGACTGTGTAGGGAAGGGGGTTAGAGTCCCTGGGATCTCCGTGGTGAAGCGAGGGGGAGTGTGGTTATTTTTTTCCTCTGATCGCGGTGCCCTCTATATACGGGACCCAATCTCAATGCAGGTGGACTGTACCAGCGTGTTAGGCCCCACCGCCCCTCAACATGACGGTGTGAAATGCCCCCCCCCACCCCCTGTTTTTTTGGACAATGTGTTATAAGATCTGGAGAGAAAATCGGCACGTTTCTCTAACACGCTGGTTTTCAGTCAGATCCTGACACTTTCCATTTTGTTTTGGTACGATTCCACCCGGAACATTTCAGTCCCTCTCCCATGTTCACTCCTTCCCCATGTGCTCTGTGAGTGCAGGCGGACATCTCCAGGTCCCAGTGACCAAGAGCAGGAGGCCTGGCTGTGTTTTGTTTTCTAATTTTCACTTGAATTCCCTGTAGCCCAGGGAAACCAAGGTTAACTTCAATTCACCAGTCAGTGCAGCGTTTTATTCGAAACAATAACGGGTTCACAAGGCCAGTTAATAGAATCGTTCGACGTAAGGCTGACTTCAAACAGGACAGCCCGTGGCCGTAGTACATTCAAATATCTTTCCAGCTCTTCAAGAGTTTCCTCAGGTAAAATGTGATAACTGAAGAATTGCTTTTAGGTGATTGATTTAGGAAATGTTTGTTTATTAGGTTTTACAAGTAGGCTTACATTCACTGTTGCTGTGAAAATCCCCCACTCCGGCGCCTGTTCGGGTACACTAAGGGACAATTTAGCATGGCCAATTCACCCAACCTGCATATCTTTGGACGGAGAGGGGAAACCGGAGCACCCGGAGGAAACCCACGCAGACACGAGGCGAACATGCAAACTCCACGCAGACAGTGACCCGAGCTGGGAATCGAAGCTGGGTCCTTGGCACTATGATTCCAGTGGCTCTACCTTTTTTACCTTCTTATGATGGGAACTTAGGGTGGCACAGTGGTTAGCACTGCTGCCTAACAGCGCCAGGGACCCAGGTTCGATTCCAGCCTTGGGTGACTCTCTGTGTGGAGTCTGCGCATTCTCCCCGTGTCTGCATTGGTTTCCTCCGGGTGCTCCGGTTTCCTCCCACAGTCCAAAGATGTGCAGGTTAGGTTGATTGGCCATGCTAAATTGTCCCAAGATGTGTAGGTTAGGAGGATTAAATACAGGAATAGAATCCAGGTAAAATGGTCTGTTGGAGAGTTGTTGCAGACTCGATGGACTGAATGGCCTCCTTCTACGCTGCAGGGATTCTGTGTAAGGGTTCTATGATACAAACTGTTGCAGATAGGAAAATACCCACCCGTTGACCCATGCATCCAGTCCCAAGTGCAGCAATGTTTGTTCATCACCATTTGTACACTCCCTGCTGTACTGAAAGCCATGTAACCTGCTGGTTAAAAACGGATAAAATCTCTGAGTCCTGGCAAAGTCAAAGTCGGGTTAATATCACCAGTTTAAAAAGTTTAGTCAACATCAAACTGGTGCAATTTGTTGAGCCGAGAGGGAAGGAAGCGGGGAGAGAAAGTGTAAGTGGCTTTTCCCACCCTGTTCAATGTTACACTTGGCATTATGTAACAGAGTTATTGCCGCAATAGAATGAACTGCAGTCAAAGTAGCACTTTTACAATGCAGGTTTTAACTTGAAGACAAGGCAACTGCCAACAATCTTGGCTTCTTTTCTGCAAATCGGAGCATGGATTTAAATAAAGGCCGCATTACAGTGAACAAGTTTATGTTGCCCCTCAATACTGAAGGTCAGGGGTCAGACTGCTGTTTTTCTCTCCCTAAATTGGTCATGTCATGTGACTCCGCTAATAATTTAGTTCCTCTTTGTCCTACAATAATAAAAGTTTACTGATTTTTTTGAAGGGTTTTAATATAACAGTCCATTTTTATTCCGTCACAAACCATGCTGACGTGACCCGTGAGGGTGTCCTAATTGTGGCTGTCTCCACATCTCAAATTCTTTCCTTCTGTGGAGCTTAGCATTTCCGTAGCCTTGGATCACCGAGTCATTTAGGCAAACTGTTCCTGCTTGGAGAGCTTATCATTTGTATAGCAGTCATCTAGGTAATCTGTTTCTACTCCCAGAGCAATTCGCACCGAATCATCTTTAGATGCTCTCCCACCTTTGGAATGCCCTGATCACTTTTAGAGGCTTGCCTGCCCCTGGAAATGCTGGCTGTTACAGTTGCTAGGCAGATTTCTACCTTAGAGGCCTTACTAAACTCTTGTTACTGTTGCTGCTAGGCAAATCCTTGACTAAACTTTATTATGAACATTGTTTTGGAAGTTAGTGTGCTAATGTCCAACAGAGCCAAGTGAGGAATGTTGCTAGATTTTGGAACATTGTTCAGTTTGGGTATCCTGTTCAGTTATTAAAACTGCAATATAAAGCTAGTCTCAATAATAGTCATCATGAAAATTATCATCGATCATTGTAAAAACCCATCTGGTTCATTAATGTGTTTTAGGGAAGGAAATCTGCCGTCCTTACCTGGTCTGTCCTACATGTGACTTGAACGCCACAGAAATGTAACTGACCTTAACTGACTTTTGAAATGGCTCAGCAAGTCACTCGGTTCGAGAGCAATTAAGAATGGACCACAGATGCTGGTCTTGCCAAAAATGCCGCAAGTTCATCTGTGACTCTTAAGGCCATGATGTGGAGATGCCGGTGTTGGACCTTTGTAGAAACTTGATGTCTGTGTCGATATGCGCGATCTTCTTGGAGATCCTCTCCACTTGGAGCCGGCAGTTTGCAGTGTCGATGGTAGTCATGATGTGGAGATGTTGGCGTTGGACTACTCTTAAGGCCAGCAGAGACGATTGCATCATCGGTTTGATGGATCTGGTCTTTTGGCTGTGTCAAGTTTTGTCACCCTCCCCGTTCATCAGCTATTAAGAGCTTCTGTCTTTGTTGCAAAAATCCACGTGAAACATTTAGAATTGACAACAATGAAATTGTCGTGTTAGGAAGTGTCAGCCGGAATTTGAAAATGAAAATGGGAGGAACCCGTCTTCCTGTTGGAAGTGTTTAATATATGTAATGAACGGGACACATTCCATATCTGAGAAGCTGTAGGAGGCATTTGGGCAATGACAGTTTGATTTATTGTGTGGTTGTGACTGAGGCAATTATCTGTGGTGAGTCTGAGCTGGCCTTGGAAAGGGTCCAGAGGAAGTTCACAAGAATGATCCCTGGAATGAAGAGCTTGTCATAAGAGGAACGGTTGAGGACTCTGGGTCTGTACTCATTGGAGTTTAGAAGGATGAGGGAGGAATCTTATTGAGACTGCAAGGCCTGGATAGAGTGGATGGGGAGAGGATGTTTCCACTAGTAGGAAAAACTAGAACCAGGGGGCACAACCTCAGGCTAAAGGGACAATCCTTTTAAAACAGAGATGAGGAGGAATTTCTTCAGCCAGAGAGTGGTGAATCTGTGGAACTCTTTGCCGCAGAAGGGTGTGGAGGCCAGGTCATTGAGTGTCTTTAAGACAGAGATAGATAGGTTCTTGATTAATAAGGGGATCAGGGGTTATGGGGAAAAGGCAGGAGAATAGGGATGAGAAAAATATCAGCCAGGATTGAATGGCGGAACAGACTTGATGGGCTGAGTGGCCTAATTCTGCTCCTATGTCTTATGGTCTTATGGTTACATGGGTGAATGTGTCTCTGATTGTCAATGGACGATTTTGAGCCCTCATGGGTGTACTCTTGCTTTGTGGAAGGAGGGGGTTGAGCTTTGTGTGCTTTGCCCTGTAGTCTTGCACACACAGCAAGAAAAAGTGCTTTTAATTGGTGCACGTGCAACAGTGTCGTGTGTGTGTGTGTGTCATTTGACCACAAGGACCTCAGCAGAAATGTGGCAGTTAAAAATGTGGTCGTTAGAAGAAGTGGGGGATCTTTGCCAGTCATCTTATCTGTGTCTTGGTGCGGCTCCAGAAAGATCACACTGATGACTTGCAAGGTGAGGCAGGACAGCTTTGGTGGGACTGGAAGATCCCACGGGTGGGACTGGAAGATCCCACCAGTGGGAAGGGTCAGAGATTGCCGTCTTTAAACTCCTCCCTGGCCAAAAAGGCAGAAAACACCACTCTCCCAGACACTCTTCTTCAGGTTAAAACCAGGGCCAGTGCAAGATGGTCAGCTGCCCAAGGTGAACCTTGAGCCTTAAGAATCCCCACCCCCAAAATTAACATAAAATGAATATTTTTCACTCGTTTGATTTTTAAAAAAATCTGCATTTATAATTTACAGATTAATTTTACACGAAAAAAAAAGGAGAGTAGCACAATACTGAGTACATTCTCATTGTTCCACACTTTTCACAGTATGTGTACTAGTGGAAATGCACATAACAACATGTAAATGGCTCACCTGATGTAATTCTGTGTCCCTACAACAATTACAAGATCATTGTTGCGAGAAAAAAAAGAGACTTCTTTGTCAAAGCTTTTTGTCATGCACTCATCGTCTCCCCGTGTCTGCCTGGGTTTCCTCCGGGTACTCTGGTTTCCTCCCAGAGTCTGAAAGATGTGTTGGTTAGGTGAATTAGCCATGCTAAATTCTCCCTCAGTGTACCCGAACGGGCGCTGGAATGTGGCGACTAGGGGATGTTCGCTGTAACTTCAATGCAGTGTTAATGTCAGCCTACTTGTGACACTAATAAATAAAATTAAAAACACATTTATACTGTATGAGAAGGGAGAGCTGATGGGTAGAGGCATTGCCATGGAGAATGCACCAGTTGATGGTTATTGACAATTAACTGCCGAACATTGTTTGAAATTTAAACCAGGCAGCTTGACTCTGGTCAAAGCATTGTCGGGAGGAATGAACCAGCAAATTGTTGCCGCTTATTTTGTTTAGCTGAAACAGACGCAATGTGTGTACATGTTCTTTCTGTCTACAAAGAACAGGTCCCTGTGTATTAATGTGTGGATCTTCTAGTACGCACAAATGTGTCACATTGCAAGTCCAACTGACAATCTTAAATTAGTTGTCAGTTTAGTTCTTAGCACACTTTGGATTATTTAGCAAATGTTGCCCAATCGCGGAATCACACCTGATGTTGGGCACTGTCTGCATTGCCAGTGCAGAGCTGATGGACCGAAGGGTCTGTTCTGCTCTATGATTCTATGACTGCTTTGAGTTTCGCGAGCACAGGTTGGTTGGGTACGGTCTGTGCATTGTCCGTTGCAAACAGCGGAAGAGATATGCTGATTGTCACAATCCACCAGTCTTTGGGACGTTATTTCTGCTGACACTGGTCTTCTTGCAGAATGTCCTGATGAATGCAAAACACAAAGCCTTGACATTTTAAAAAAATTCTCTTTGAGCAATTCTCAAGTTCTGTACCACCAAGCAACTACAACTAGATGAATTCTGTGCGATTTACACAATCCATAATCATTATGATTATTGTACTTTTATTTGCTGGATTGCAGTTTTGGAATAGTCATGTAGATATACAAATTTGTAAAGCTGATGTATAAACAGAATAAAGAAAATAATATGAAATTTTGGGATCACAGCAAATGTAAGCGGTTATTGGATAGGCACATGGAGCACACCAGGATGATAGGGAGTGGGATAGCTTGATCTTGGTTTCAGATACAGCTCGGCACAACATCGTGGGCCGAGGGGCCTGTTCTGTGCTGGACTGTTCTATGTTCTATGTAAACCTCTGTGTCTGGCAGTATATGTCATTCAATCGAGCTAGACACGGAAGTTGCTCAGAAAGTTTTATGAATAGTCCATTCAGTTGTTTTGTTGCCCCTTCCCTTGCCACACTTTTGCTCTCGGAACCACTTTGTTTGCCTCGTGGTTAAAAACGGTAGTTGACTTCATTTGGAGGAATTAAAATTACATAAAAATCCGGCAAATATAGAAAGAATGGGAATATTCTTGCATGCACGTCAAGTTGAAGTTTACATATTAGTGTCACAAGTAGTCTTACATTAACACTGCAATGACGTTATTGTGAAAATCCCCGAGTCGCCACACTCCGGCGCCTGTTTGGATACACTGAGGGAGAATTTAGCATGACCAATGCACCTAACCAGCACATCTTTCGGACTGTGGGAGGAAACCTGAGCACCCGGAGGAAACCCACGCAGACACGAGGAGAACGTGCAGACTGTGCACAGACAATGACCCAAACACAGATATGAACCCAGGTCCCTGGCGCTGAGAGGCAGCAGTGCTAACCACTGTGCCACCCTGTGCTCCGTGTTTTGTCGTTGAAATATCAGTTGGAGATGCCCAGTTTCCTGAGCAAGTTGCTGGGATACAGTTCGGCAGAGCTTGAGATTTTGGCTGGAATTGTTCACCATTTGGGCATGTTTGACTTGATTTGATTTATTATTGTCACATGTATTAGCATGCAGTGAAAAGTATTGTTTCTTGCGCGCTATACAGACAGAGCATACCGTTCATAGAGAAGGAAAGGAGAGAGTGCAGAATGTAGTGTTACAGTCATAGCTAGGGCGTAGAAAAAGATCAACTTAATGCGAGGTAGGTCCATTCAAAAGTCTGGCAGCAGCAGGGAAGAAGCTGTTCTTGAGTCGGTTGGTACGTGACCTCAGACTTTAGCATCTTTTTCCCAAAGGAAGCAGGTGGAAGAGAGAATGTCCGGGGTGCTTAATTATGCTGGCTGCTCTGCCGAGGCAGTGGGAAGTGTAGACAGAGTCAATGGATGTGCTCGTCACCGGCCCTGGAGCGCGATTTCGTGCTGGCTGGCCGAGAGAAGTAATGGTGCAGGCGGGTGCTCCCCAAAAACTTCCTGAACACTGACAGCTACCGCAGGGAGTTGCGCTATCGTTCTGACAGCATTCGCACCAAAGTAATGCTCTCATTTAGAATCAAGCGCCGGGCAGCATAACACCTCAACCGCTTTTTTATTTCATTTCATCTCATTTTAGTTAACTGTTAGATTTTGCTTGGGTTCGCTTGGCTTGGCTTCTCCATAAACGGAGCCAGCCAATCCTGTTTCCGTTCTGGGCATGTTTCAGATCTTTCCTCTGTCTTTCTCCCGACAGCCTTCTCTAATTTTGTGAGTTATCCTCTCCGCTTTTCATCCTGTTTTGCCCAAACATGTTTCGGAGATACATTTGACTATTTTCACCGTGAAAGTTCCCATTGCCTTCACGTTCGTTCTTCCTTCCTTCCTTCCTTCCTTCCTTCCTTCCTTCCTTCCAAATATTTTTCCCCAACTTTAACCATTTCTCCACAGTAACATTCTTCGATTCAATCAGCCCTACTTTGGTATTTTACTTTGTGAAGGCGTTATAGACCTGGGCCAGATTTTTATGGTGCTCCAACGGAAAATTGCGTGAGATGACGTCGGGGTGTATCTCAACATCATTGTGCACGGTTGCAATATTGAGGTGGGTGGGCACAAGTGGGAGTTGGCATCATGCCCGCTGTCAATTAAAGGGCCAGTTAAAGCCATTAACAAGCCTATTTACACTGATTTTAGTTTGTCCATGCATGCCTGCCTCGATTTGTGTTCAAGTGTCTGGAGTGGGAATTGACCCCACATCTTCCTCTGAGGGCTACAGACTGAATCAATAGGTGGCAAAGTGGCAAACAGCACTGCCGTTTCACTGCTCCAGGCACCTTAGTTCAATTCCGGCCTGGGTGGGTTTCCTCCGGGTGCTCATGGGGATAGGGCCTGGGCGGGATTGTTGTTGATGCAGGCTCGCTGAGCGAAATGCCTCCTCCTGCACTGTCAGGGATTCTATGATGCTTTGGGCTTGTGAATAAGTGACAATGTATTGGACTGGACCAGAAATTGGTTAGTGGTAGACCAGCAGTGAGTTGCAACACGTGGCAGGTGTCTGGATGACAATTGTTAGCAGTAGCGTCTCAGGGGTCATTAATGGGACTGGTACTGTTTTATCATTTTTATCAATGACTGAGAGGATGGAGTCTCATGCCAAGTCTCTGATTGATATTCAGCTGAGAGCAATGGCAGCGATAATTATCAGCACATACAAACTTAAACAGATGGGAAAAAGCCCGGCACTGGGCAGGGAAGTGTAAAGTCTTGATATTCAGCAGGGATGTTGATTACTGAGCAACTAATAAAGGGTAACAGGGAGAAACCGTTGGAACATTTTGGTCTGACTGGCTGCATTAAACATTGGCACCAAGTTCACAAGGAAGTCAACAGATTGTTAGGTTGCGTAGCTAAGGGTGTAACTTGTAACCTAAGGGAGACGTTTCCAAGTTTATTTTTGGCCTCGGCGAGACCACATCTGGAGTACCGCTTGCAATTTTGGGTTCTTTTAAAGATTGTTCTGATGTTGATGTTGCCATCCTTGTAGGCATGTGTGAACAGTAGACTTCTAATCATTGCGGAGTGTTTCAATGTGCACCTGGCCTGAGTATTCTGGCTCCAGAAACAAGGCCACAGGTAGCTGCAAGTTTCACAGGCATTTGCCACCTTCAAGTTGGTGGCCAAAACATACTTGATCAGATTAAATGTTGCTCAAATTCGCAGCTTGCAGGGTCCCCCAAAGCACTTGACAACCACCTTTTGAAGTGTATTCAGTTGTACTGTCGGAAACTTGGCAATCAATTAAGAATGTGTTGTTGACCATGAAACCATTGTCGGAATAACCCATCTGGTTCACTAATGTCCTTTAGGGAAGGAACTCTGCGTCTTTACCTGGGGCGGTACCGGTGGCACAGTGGTGAGCACTGTTGCCTCACAGCTTCAGGGACCCAGGTTCAATTCTGGCCTTGGGTGATTGTCTATGTGGAGTTTGCACGTTCTCCCCGCATCTGCGTGGGTTTCCTCTGGGTGCTCCGGTTTCCTCCCATTGTCCAAAGATGTGCTGGTTAGGTTGATTGGCCATGATAAATTGACCCTAGTTTCAGGGGGATTAACAGGGTAAATACATGGGATCAAGGGGATAGGGCCAGGGTGGGATTGTTGTCGGTGCAAACTCGATGGGCCAATTGGCCTCCTTCTGTACCGTAGGGATTTTATGATTCTGGCCTACATGTGACTCCAGAACCAGAGCAATGTGGTTGACTCTGAACTGCCCTCTGAACAAGGGCCACTAGGAATGGGCAATAAATGCTGGCCAGCCAACGACGCCCATGTCCCACGAGTGCTTCTGTTTCTGGCAGGAAAGGCCTCATTTTGAGGCCTTTTTATGGTCCCCGTTTTGAGGGAAAGGCCTCGTGGCTTTGCTGCTAATAGTTTTGACATTAATTACATGCCTGCAACGGTGCATCCACGTTGAGGCACCCTCATGGTCACCGATCTGCCTTGGCAGTGCTCACGTCTCCTGGAGGGTCTGCTGGGGCTGCTGGTCTTGAATAAGATGGCAAGCACAGATGCGGACAATTAGGAGGACGTCTTCGGGAAGACTGCGCACCTGCGTGAATATCCTCAGCCGATATGGGAATTGAACCCGCGCTGTATGGCGTGGCTCTGCATCACTAACCAGTTGTCCAGCCAACTGAGCTAAACTGACTCACAGTTTAAACTGCAGCATAAATTCAAAGCTAGGTCTTCCACTGTACTGAACAGTTGTATTGCTACCCCCCCCCTTTTTTTTTTAGAGCACTTTGAAGAGTTCTGCTTTGAATGTACAGTTTTTTTCTCCCCACAGGAGCTGAACTCGTTTCTGAAGTATTCTTCCAGCACAACAATAGCTTTGTTTTGCAGCAACAGAGAGGTTCCTCTGTACTCTTTGCAGGCAATTTGCAATCTGTTAATTGTTCATTACCAACTGGAGCCAGCTCCGTGTAAAGCTTCTCCTCCACCCTGCCTGCTTCTCAAGCAATGTCAAGCTGTCTGCTGCGGTAAAAATCAAATGCTGCGTTTCCAAATGACCTGCGGATTCGGGCTGAGACTCCCTTTCCTACAGTGTTTCGACAGCTAGTGAAGGCTTACATTTATAGAACGCTTTGCATACCATTCGTGCCTCAATGTTTACAGGTAATAAAGTGGTGTTTGAAGTGTGGTCACTGTTGCAACATAAGAAACGTGGCAGCCAATTTGTGCACAGCAAGCTCCCACAGACGTTTAAATGTCTTCTGATTCCGAAAGAAAAATCACACTTTTGACTCAAAACGCTCAGAGTTTCAAGTGTATTTTTTGGCTGATGTCTTGTTGCTTGGCACATGACTACAGTGCAGCAGTAAAATGTGGCCACGTGATACATGTTCACATCACAATTAGTTCCTTTTTAAAGTTTCTTTATTTGTGTCACAAGTAGGCTTACATTAACACCGCAATGAAGTTACTGTGAAAATCCCCTAGTCGCCACACTCCGGCGCCTGTTCGGGTAACACTGAGAGAGAATTTAGCATGGCCAATGCACCTAACCAGCACGTCTTTCAGACTGTAGGGGGGAACCGGAGCTCCCGGAGGAAATGCGCACAGACACGGGGAGAACGTGCAGACTCCGCACAGACAGTGACCCAAGCCGGGACTTGAACCCAGGTCCCTGGCGCTGTGAGGCAGCAGAGCTAACCACTGTGCCACCATACTGCCCCTTTACTGTTCCTAGCCCTTTATAAAGAATATAACAATGAGCAGACCACCTATTTTTTTTGGTGTTGTTGATCGAAGGGTAAGTATTTACCAGGGCAGATTCTCTTAAAGGGCCATGGGATCTTTTCCATCCACCTGGGCAGACGGACAGGCCAAGGTTTCGCCTCCCATCCAAAATGGCCACCGCCCGTGGTAAATGTGTTTCCAAAAAAAAAAAGGGTTTCAGAAAAGACCCAGGGCGGGATTTTCCAGTCCTGCCAGCCACCGGGGGTTGTTCAGTCCCACCCAAAGTCAGTGGGCTTGGGACTGAGCCATTGAACCTCCCTCGGTGGGTCGCACCACCAGCAGGCCGGGAAAATCCCTGCCCGAGTAACCTCTAAGAGAGCGATTAAATAAAAGCATCCCTTTGTGTTTTTCTTTCACGATTTAGCCAGGCTGCATTCTTCAATGGCCTCAAATTTGAGAGAAGCACTTAACAAGCTTCGCCGTCCAGTTAGCACTTGACTAATGTGATGCATCGGTACTCGATACACCTCTGAGATTACTGGTAGCTCCCGTGTGGCCTCCACGGGGGAACTGGCTCATCTGTGCATCTTCATTCCCAGTCCATCAGCAGAGAACCATGATTGATTTTTTTCCCTCTTTAGTCCATGTCAACAATTTCTGACTCCCCCTCCTCCCTCCCCACCCCCCTTATTAACTGATCAGTGCCTTTTAGCTCTGCAGTTGTTGAATATATAGTACACCTCATTGTAATACTCTCTCTGAGGCCTGCCTGTCTTTCACCCGTCCTCGTTCTGAGGGATGGCCGTACTATGAATAATCGTTCTTCACTGATTCCTAGTCTCTGCTGCCACCCCCATCCCCACCCAAACCGCCTATCCCATAGAGGGGACAGTCTGCGTTCTGATAGTATCTGTCCGTGCCATCTTCCTGGTACATGTTTTCCAGGTGTTTTTGCCTCTTCTTCCAAACACTCCCCTCCTGTTTGCATCATGTGTTTAAATATTTATTTATTTGTGTCACCAGTAGGCTTACATTAACATTGCATTGAAGTTACCAAGAAAATCCCCTAGTCGCCACACTCGGGTGCCTGTTCAGGTACACAGAGGGAGAATTTAGCATGGCCAGTGCACCGAACCAGCACGTCTTTCAGGTTGTGGGAGGAAACCGGAGCACCCGGAGGAAACCCATGCAGACACGGGGAGAATGTGCAGACTCCACACAGACAGTGACCCAAGCCGGGAATCGAACTGGCAGCAATGTGTGAGGCAGCAATGCTAACCATGCGAGCTGAAAATATGTGAGCTTCCTCTATCACTGCCTCAAACATGTTCCTCTTAACACCAGCTTTTCTGAGCACCCACTCGTCTGTCCACTTGACCACCCATGACACACGTAATATCCGTCTCCGTCCTTTTGATGCTCTTATTCAAGCCTCGTTACTTTTCTTGATGGCCCAGCTTTCACTGCCGCACATTGTCACTGCCGCTCAAGGGCTTTCAGAAGGCAAATTTCCATTATAACTGAGGTGCCGAGGCTACTCCAAGCACTCTTAAGTGAGTTGACAACACAGCCGCCAGAATACTGCATTCCCCAAGTGTGATCTAGAGGCAGAGAGGAGTGGCGTAAAATTGCAAGGACAGGATTCCCTCTGGGACCTGACCTGATTGTGATTTCACTCCGGGGCGGACAGGTCCTTGGAGAGGTAAGTCTGCCCTTGCCCCCAGTTAAGGCCACTTAAGGGCCTTTTCCGGCCCAGTCTTAATTTTTAGACCGGCAGATGGTTGATAAATGTGGAAAGGAATAAAGTCCGATCTCGGAAGGGGAAGAGGCTGGGCCCCTCTCCATCAGAAGCCCCCTACCTCGGTGGGGATACCCTCCCCTTGTGGTCTGGTAATCTCTGGGGGGGGGGATTCGATTCGATCCCCACAACCCTCGGCCTCTCGCCCCACCCCGGCCCCCTCAAGACCTCCTGCCATCCTGAAATTCTAGCCCATAACCCTTGCCTGGCCTGAATTTCCTTGGTAGACTCTGCATCTTCTGTGATGAGTAACCCAAGATAGTGTCAACCTTATGAGTGCATTGTCACTAATCTGCAGCTGAAGACAGGGTTGCTGTTGGTAGAGTGGGGAGCTGGTGGGGGGGGATGGAATAGGAAGAGGAAAGCAGCCTTCTCTGAAAGTGATAATCCTGCGTTAGCATGGCAACTTTGCGTGCAGGCGTGTGCATATATATATATATATATATATATATATGTGCTCCCTTGCGTCACTTCAGTGGCCATAAAACAATTTGAGATGTCCTGAGGTCATGAATCTAATATCCGTAACCTGCATAAAATATTGCGTGCATAAAATATTGATGTACAGCCTGTCAAAATGCGACCACGTTGGAAATACAGGAGGTGGGGGAGGGGTTCAAACTCAAACTGCAAAGCAATGGGATTCTTTCTTTTCATTCGTGGAGTGATCGAATCTGCAAACAGCCACTCCTGATCATCTGACCCTTTCCTCGCTCCCGCTTATCATATCCTAAATATTAATTATTTACCTTCTGCATGGGATGGCTTTTCAATAATATAATCCCCAGTTCGCAGCTAACAACGGAAAGGCAAAAACGTACCAGTTCGGTGTTCACCGAATAACTCGAAGCAGAGGAGATCTATAGAGACATTTGCAACCTTGGGATTGTATACCTCGATGATAATACAGTGAAACATTGGTTTCGGAGCTGTTAGTTTTCACTGTTACCACGATGAGGGTTTCATTCTGAGCAGACCTTTGAAAACCTAGATAATATCAAGCAGTTTTGACCCCAATGTTTGGTGGACGACATAGTTCCAATCTTAAAGATCAGATTCAGTCTCTGGTCGGCACAGTGGTTAGCACTGCTGCCTCACAGCGCCAGGGACCCGGATTCAGTTCCGGCTTGACTATCTGCGTGGAGTTTGCACCTTCCCCCTCCCATGTCTGCGTAGGTTTCCTCCCCCAATCCGAAGATGTGCAGATTAGGTGGATTGACCATGCTAAATTGCCCCTTCGTGTCCCAAGATGTGTAGGTTAGGGGGATTATTGGGATAAGTATGGGGGGATAGGTCCTGGGTAAGATGGTCTGTCAAAGAGTCACTGCAGACTAAATGGGCCAAATGGCCTCCTTCTGCACTCTAGGGATCCTATGATTCTGCCGGCTTTCCAATCTCTCAGGATTGGCCGGGGCACTCCAGTATTATCTCCTGGACCCCTGCAAATGGAGGGAGGAAAAGTTACAGGAGCATTAAAGAAAGTGCCAGTTCCAGCTTTCTTTCTTATTCCTCAGTTTATTTTAATTGTAACTGGGGCATTCAGAGGTCATGTGAAGAAAGCGCCAGAGTCGGCAACGTCAGCTCCGTGTTGGGAGCAGTTTGATGGCATAATTGACCTCGGGATCTCTGCACTAGGGAGAAAGGGGATACCCTTTGGCGTTTTCATTGGACTAATGTTGGCAATGTCTCAACTGGGGAATTGTATCCAATTCTGGTCACTTTGGCAAGAATGTGAGGACATTGAGGCGGCACAGTGGTTAGCACTGCTGCCTCACAGCACCAGGGACCCTGGTTCGATTCCCGTCTTGGGTGACTGTCTGTGCAAAGTGGGCACATTCTCCCCATGTCTGCGTGGGTTTCCTCCAGATGCTCCAGTTTTCTCCCACAGTCCGAAAGACATGCGTTGTTAGGTGCATTGGCCATGTTAAATTCTCTCTCAGTGTACCCGAACAGGCGCAAGAGTATGGCGGCTAGGGAATTTTCACAGTAACTTCATTGCAGTGTTAATGTAAGCCAACTTGTATCACTGAGAAATAAACTTATCGGAGATGGCGCAGAGAAAACTGAGGAGAATGATGGCCGGAACATTCCGGCTATTCACGCCCCACCACCACTGCCAGTGAGGATGGAGAATTTAACACTAAAGTCTCCATTCACTGCAGGAGGGCCAGAGAATCCTTCCGGTGTGAACGGCTGGAGAATCCCGCCCGATGTCTCTCATCCCTGGAATCAGTGACAAAGATAGATTGGAGAATCCGGGGCTGTTCCCTTTTAGCGAGAAAGTTGGGAGCAGGTTCAGCGAGAGGGGTTCAAAATCTGGATGGGAACAAACCCTTCCCATTGGCGGAAGGGTTGGGTACCAGAAGCTTCCAATTGGATTGACAAAAGGATCAGAGGTGACATGAGGAAAATGTTTTTACACACTCAGTGTTGCAGAAGGCACTGCCTGATGTGTGTGCTGGAGGTAGATTCAATTGTAGCTTTCAAAATTAAATTGGATGAATAGCTAAAGAGCAAATTTGCAGGGCTATGATGATGAGGCAGGGAAGTGGGACTCAGAGAATCCTACAGTGCAGAAGGAGGCCATTCGGCCCATCGAGTCTGCACCCACCACAATCCCACCCAAGCCCTATCCCCATAACCCCATGCATTTACCCCTCGCTAGTCTCCCTGACACTAAGGGGCAATTTTAGCGTGGCCAATCCACCTAACCCGCACATCTTTGGACTGTGGGAGGACTAGCTGTGCAGTTCCTGCAGGGAGCCAGCACAGACATGACGGGTTGAATAGCCTCCTTCTGTGCTGTAACCATTCTATGATTCTTTCAGCAGTGAAGTAGCACCCCACTATGGTGAGTTGGTTTGTGCGCTGGGGCAGCCTTTAGAAACGGCTCCCGGGATCATCGCGTGCCTGGGTTGAAGGCGGGGCGGGGAATGTGCCAATGCTGCCGGCAATGCCCCCTTTCCCCCCGCTCCACATCGGCCTTTGGAAAAACCCCAGCCAATAGTACAGGGAGCAGAGTTTCAAAAACGATGCAACTCCAGTAAAATGATAACTCGACTGCACTGCATTGACTTAATTAGAATCGCGATAAGTTGATGTAAGCAGCCGCACACTGTGCACTAACACCTTTCCCACTCGATTTTAAAAACCCACCAAGACCAGTTTTGTTATCAGTAAAAGCTTCATTTGTGGGGTGCAGCCATTCAAAATGTAGCCTGGATGTTCTGGAGGAAAACAGCAATGTCTGAGAGGAAGTCATGGACATTTTGCCATTTTAGCAAAGGATGGTCAGCATGGTGGCGCAGTGGTCAGCACTGCTGCCTCACAGCGCCAGGGACCTGAGTTCAATTCCGATCTCGGGTGACTGTGAAAACTCCACACAGACAGACATTCTCCCCGTGTCTGCGTGGGTTTCCTCCGGGTGCTCCGGTTTCCTCCCACAGTCCAAAGATGTGCAGGTTAGGCGGATTGGCCATGCTAAATTGTCCCTAGATGTGTAGGTTGGGGGAATTAGCGAGGTAAATGAGTGCGGTTACGGATATGGGGGGGGTGGGCCTGGGTACAATGTTCTGTCAGAGATTTGGGCCGAATGGACTCCCTCCGCGCTGTAGGGATTCTATGACGAACATTGTGAGCAGTAAAAATTAAAAGGAAAGAAGTGGACCTAAATCTAGCTTCACTTTGAGATCTAAACGGACTGTGAGGAAGGGGTGAATTGCTTTGTTTTCATTGTGTATAGATACGAAGAGGGGGGGGAGTTTTAACAGGCCTGTGGAGATGTGTTTGAAGGCAGAGTGGTGAGAATAGTGAGGTAAAAATGCACTGGACCGGCTTCCCACTTCCTCTGGTTGCTTTTCCCAGGAACAGGCCGAGCCTGATGCTGGCAACCTGCCAAGCAGTGGCAGGAAACCAATTGTGGTGGATAATTGGGCAATTAACTGTAATTTTGCACCCACATCGCAACCTTTTTGGGCGACTCACAGGCCCCACGCAACCCAGAGGAGGAGGTGGCTCCACATCAAGGGGTCGGAGCTGCTTGAGATTTTTAATCTTCCTCCACCACCCTCTCCCCTTGTGCCGGGAAGATCTGGAGACTCCAGTAATGCTGGGGGTGATAGAACGGCAGCCATGCCTCGTACCTGATGACACATCCTGCCCTTACTGCTTTATCCTCAGCAATGTTGCCACAGGCGACCCAGTGAAGGCTGCTGGGTATTAATTCAGTCCCAAACCAGCTGAAATACGAAACCAAACACCAACACTTTTCTTGATTATTGGTTTATTTACAGGATTTTTTAAAAAATCATTCGTGGGACATGGGTGTCGCTGGCTGGCCAACATTTATTGCCCATCCCAAGTTTCCCGAGTTCAGTTGAGAGTCAACCACGTTACTGTGGCTCTGGAGTCACGTGTAAGCCGGACCAGGAAAGGGCGGCAGATTTCCTTCCCCAAAGGACAGCAGCGAACCAGATGGGTTTTTCTGACAATGGTTTCATGGCCATCAGTTGATTCTTAATTCCAGATACTTTTTATTGAATTCAAATTCCACCATCTGCCGCGGCGGGATTCGAACCTGGGTCCCCAGAACTTTGGCTGGGTTTCCAGATTAATAGCCCAGTGATAATACCACCAGGCCATCGCCTCCCCTGAATGCTGCGTTATCTGATGTCCATGTCCCAGCGGTCTCTCTTTATAAGTTCTCTAGGTACGGTGCGACATGGCGGCACGGTGGTTAGCGTTGCTGCCTCAACAGCGCCAGGGACCCAGGTTCAATTCCGGCCTCGGGTCACTGTCTGTGTGGAGTTTTCACATTCTCCCCGTGTCTGCGTGGGTTTCCAAAGATGTGCAGGTTAGGTGGATGGGCCATGCCAAAAAAATTGACCCTTAGTGTCAGGGGTTAGCTGGGTAAATACTTGGCGTTATAGGGGTAGGGCCTGGGTGGGATTGTTGTCGGTGCAGACTAGTTGTGCCGAATGGCCGCCTCCTTCACTGCAGGGATTCTATGATCCTCTGATACTTAACAATGCCCTTTGCCTGTGTATGTTAATATAATTAACATGCCATTAATACCAACTGCCCATGCAATGGGGTACACTATATTGACTTCCTGCCATCCCTAAGTGGTACCGAAGGTGGATTCTCAATTAATAGCCTTCCTGAAGATTAAACCTAAAGGCCCCCCAACAATAGCATATGGATTTGGCTCCAAAACTATTCTAAGGCAGGAAAATTCTCCCAACAGAATCAGCTCAGTATTAGCAGTATGTAAAGATAAGGTCATTCTCCACAGTTGAAGAGAGTGAATAAGGTTGGATTATGGTCCGCAGGCCTCATATCCCGAGGAGGTTGATTTTTATTCTTCAGCAGATGAGAAGAAGCACCATTGCCAAGTCTACTGATGTACTTTCCTAGCATACGCCCCCACAGACCTTCCAGGAGTGGTCAAACTGGAACAAGAAGCTTGACTGAACATGCGTACAGTTTTCTCTACTTGGCTCCAGGCTGTTGAAGCTGGTTCGAGTTCACCCACTGTCCCCAGCCAGCTGAGATTAGTTAGCTGCCCACAAGCCAGTCCCACAACTTCAGAAGAACCAGATCCTGTAAGCAGAGGGAGCAGAGCTATGAATCACTCTTTAATCTGTGGAGTGGGGATGTCGGGAATCCTGGCCTTGGGAGGATATGAGAGAAACTGTGCCACAAAGGCATAGAATCTCCGAGGTGCAGAGGAAGGCCGCTCGACCCATTGAGTCTGCACCGATTCTCCGGAAGAACAACTCATCCAGGCCCAACCCCGCTCTATCCCCGTAACCCCGCAGAATTCACAGAATCAGTATTGTGCTGCCGAAGGAGGCCATTTGGCCCATCGTGAATGTACCAGCTCTCCAACCGAACATTGTGGCTCTTGTGGTGTGGAGCTTGCAATCGGCCACAGGCCACCATGATTGTGGTGGGGGGAGCCGGTTGAGGCTGCCTGCGGTAGCAGGGGCCTGACAGCCCTCTCTCTGTCAGTCCACTGCTGTTGGAATTGCGCATGTGCAGCATCAGAGGTTTGCCCATGTGCAATAGCTCCCTCTGCAGGCTGGCTGGCGAATTAAGCCCAACCACTGCCTCCAGCAGCTCGAAACAGTCTAGCCCATATTTTCAATGACTAAGTGCATAGATTGGGTGTGAAAACTCACCCAAAAACAGATCTGGAACTCCTAATTTTACGCTGGCGGGACGCTTAGGATCAAAGTCATAAAATTCTGCCCATTGTTTATGTTCAAATAATCATCTAATACCCTCTTGAATACCCCAATTGAACCTGCCTCCATCACACTTCCAGGCAGTGAATTCCAGACCCAAGCACTGGCTGTATTGATGGGATTTTCCTTTGGCTCCACCCATGCAGCTGGGAAACCCGCGGCAGGCATGCACCGTCGACGGGACCAGAAGATCCTGCCGGCATGAAGAGCTGGAGAATTCTGGCCCACATCTACTCTGTCCGGCCCCCTCATGATTTTGAGTTCCTTCCAATTAGTGTCCAAGTTGAAGACTGAGGCTGCAGTGGGGGGAGATGCGAGTTGATGGAGCAAGAAAGAAGCTGGCGTTTGTTCCTTCACTCGCAGGTATAGTTTGATTTGGAGGGGAATTGACAACACAGCTTGTTTATGGTCAAGCAAAATTCAGCACCTGGTAGCCAGGCCTGTCACTTTTGTGTGTTTGATCTTGGAGTTCATGCATTTTGAGGCCATGGAGGTGTCTATTTTTCACCTGTGTCTAGGACTGGGATGACAAGGTCGCACTCTGGGTGTACCTACATCACATGGACTGTAGCGGCTCAAGGTGAAGACTCACCAGGACCTTCTAGGGGGCAATTAGCAATGAACAGCAATGCCAACACCCCACGAGTGAATATGAATAAGTAATATTGAACGGGGAGTGGGGGGGGGTGGCAATGTTGCATGGGTGACTGATTGCTGAATGATGTAGGGCAGGATTTTCCAGCTCTTCCCACCAATGGGATTTTCCAGTCCCGCCAAAGTCCCCCTTCCCCTTAGTGGGTTTATTGTTGGCGGGAGTGACGAGCCACATAAAACATCGGAAGATCCTGCTGGTGGCCAATGGCGACCCGCCCCCACCGCTGGGAGACACGCCGCAGGGTGGCTGGAAAATCCCGTCTGGAGTGCGGAATTTGAAAAGGCACTTCACTCGGGAGCTTGATGCTTTTCTCTTCAGGGACGTAAAATCCAAGTAGAGGGGAAGGGGGGGTCGGACGAGGCAAGTACAGGATGTAATCAAGTAGAACTCTTAATGGTTATAGAAACTTCAACACGTTTGGGGCCATATGCGGTGACCAAGGTTAACACTTTGGCGTGTGGGTGGAGGACTTGATCGGCAAGTCTGAAGGGAGTGAGAACACTTTCACTATCTACAAGCCAGTGTGTTCAGAGTAAAAATGAATTGCGTTTTTTAAAAAATTCATTCATGGGATGTGGGCATCGCTGGTTGGGCCAGCATTTATTGCCCGTCCCTGAGGGCAGTTGAGAGTCAACCACATTGCTGTGGTTTGGAGTCACGTGTAGGCCAGACCAAGTAAGGATGGCAGATTTCCTTCCCTGAAGGGCATTAGCGAACCAGATGGGTTTTTATGATAATCAACAATGGTTTCATGGTCCTCCTTAGACTTTTAATTCCAGATTTTTATTGAATTCAAATTTCACCATCTGCTGTGGAAAAACCAGCGTTATCCTGGCTTTCTGGATTACTAGTCTGGTGACAATATCACGACACTACCGCCTCCCCGTTCATATCGATGTAGAATCATAGAATGCCACAGTGCAGAAGGAGGCCATTCGGCCCATAATCCCACCCAGACCCTATCCCCATAATCCCATGCATCTACCCTAGCTACTGAGGGGCAATTTAGCGCGGCCAATCCACCCAACCTGCACATCTTTGGGAGTGTGGGAGGAAACCGGAGCGCCCGGAGGAAACCCACGCAGACACGGGGAGAATGTGCAAACTCCACACACACACTGACCCAAGCTGGGAATCGAACCCGGGACCCTGGATCTGTGAGGCAGCAGTGCTAGCCGCTGTGCCACCGTGCTGCAAGGGTGCGTGGGGTCCTTGATTATACTGGCTGCTTTGCCGAGGCAGTGGGAAGTGTCGACGGAGTCAATGGATGGGAGGCTGGTCTGTGTGATGGACTGGGCTAGAAGGTGTCAGTAATCACAGTTTTGTATTTGGGGGAAAAAAAAGGTAAAAGTTTAACACTAAAAGTATCCAGCAGGCACAGTTACTGTAAAGACTGGTGACTGGAATGTCCTGATAATTGTTGCCTTTCAGTGTAACATTCCTTCAGCCTGTTGATCGTACTGGGTACGCAGTAGAGCACAAACCACTTCAAATGGATATAGTGCCTGCAGTGAAAGACTCCTGTGGACACAAGAGCACATGAGAGCAATTTTCCATCCTAGTCCTATGAATGGCACCAAGCTTTAATTTGGTGAAGTGCTGCAGATGGAAACTTGCAGTAATATATCGCGGCCTATAATTACTTGTTAGATCACTAATAGTTAATTCTGATGTAGTATCTCTGAATCAACTGTGCAGCAGACTTGCTGTTGCCTAATAACTCAGCCTTCACAGAACCAATACGTGGCATAAACTGTATTTTGGCAAAGGCAACTCTATGCATGGACTGTTACTGCTCTTATGGTTAGCAAGAATCTATTTTCCGCTGTCTTTTAAAAATAGCTTCTCTGACTGAAATTACTGATCATTTAAACTTTACGAATAACATTTTCTTATGCACAAATCTTGTCAACCACAAAACATCCGGAAAGAATCCACTGGTTCCCCTACAACACTGAAAATAGTCCGGGGAGGGCCGTAACCAAGTTTTGAGGACAAATTTATCCTACATTTCTGAATCACCAAGTTCTGGGTTCAAGTCCCACTCCAGGGCTGGAGCATAACAACTCCCGCCGGGTCCCTGCACATGCATCACTGAGGGAGTGCTGCAGTGTCAGAGGCGCTGCCTTCTGGAGGATGCGTTTTAAGCCGAGGCCCATCTGCTTGCCCCGGGTGTAAACGATCCTCTCCGCGGTGGAAAACCCCACCCAGTGAGTCCACTTCAAAAATACTGCAAAGCACCCCCCCACCCCCCAAGATTCCCGTGGCAGGCAAGATGGGAAAATACCACCCAGTGACTTTTCTCCAATTGTTCTTTGTAAACTGAATTCAACATGGCCTCTCGAGAGGCAACACTAAAGAGCGATGTTGCAAAGCTGGCCAACCACAGTGGTTAGCACTGCTGCCTCACAACGCCAGGGACCTGGGTTCAACTCCTGGCTTGGGTCACTGTCTGTGGGGAGTTTGCACATTCTCCCCGTGTCTGCATGGGTTTCCTCCGGGTGCTCTGGTTTCCTCCCGCAGTCCAAAGATAGAAAAGTAAAGTTTATTTTCAGTTACATGGGTATAGAGGGATATGGGCCAAATGCGGGCAATTGGGATTAGCTTAGGGGTTTAAAAAAAAAGGGCGGCATGGACAAGTTGGGCCAAAGGGCCTGTTTCCATGCTGTAAACCTCCATGACCTTCAACCCAGCACCAACAAAACAGTCTCAAGTATATTCCACCCCCGCGATGCCAGTGCCAAGAGGGAACTCAACATCTGTGAGTGGCCAGAGACTGAGTCACAAACAATATCCCGTTTGCCTCGGTGTGACCCTTGACCCGAACACTGACATTCATAGAATCTCTACAGTGCAGAAGGAGGCCATTCGGCCCATCGTGTTTCCACCGACCACAATTCCACCCAGCCCCTATCCCCAAACCCCCATGCAGTTACCCTAGCTAACCCCCCTGACGCTAAGGGGCAATTTAGCACGGCCGATCCGCCTAACCCGCACATCTTTGGACCGTGGATGGAAACTGGAGCACCCAGAGGAAACCCGGAGCGCCCGGAGGAAACCCACGCAGACACGGGGGGGGGGGGGGGGGGGGGGCGGTGGGGGGAAAAAAGTGCAAGCTCCATACAGATAGTGACCCGAGCCGGGAATGGAATCCAGGCCCCTGGCGCTGTGAGGCAGCAGTGGTGAGTCTGTGTCTGTATCTGTGTATGTGTATGTGTGTCTGTCTTCACTCCGTGTCACACTGAAGCTCCAGTGTGTGCTGTCCCTCTAAGTCTGCTGCTTCACTGTACTATCAACTCTCTTACCTCGCGCTCACACTGCTAATGGCAGTGTTATCACCGGGTGTGTGTCTGTACTCCAGGAAAATTCGCTGCATGCCTCGAAACGTCCACGTTGTACCAAAATACTGTGAGGTGATGAATTAAAATAACCAAACTGTTTCCGCTACAACTACCACCATTACTTCTCCCTGATACTATCCAGCTCCAAAATGAATTATATAGCTCTAAGAGGCAATTTGGCCGTGGCTCTGCCTCTTTTGAAAAAGCTATCTAATTATACCCATTCCCTTGCTCTCCCCACTGCACCCTACAAATGTCTCCTTCGCTGGCGGTTATCAATTTGCTTTTCAACTCTGTGATTAAATCTGCTTCCAGTGTCCTTTCAGGTTGAGCATTTCATTCCATTTGGGATGACATTTCTAATCGGAAAGCCGAGGGATTTTCACTGTTCCAGCAGATATATCACGCAACAATTTCACATCACAACCCTTATCCTTCAGTCAAATCAGATTGAAGACATAGAAAGTGAACATTTTTTTTTAACCTGTTCAATCCTGTTGCTCCGAAGATCTTGGTGGTGGCAAATTTTTCGAGTGCTGTTGAGGTCATGCTCACACACACACACACACACGTTCACAGTGGCACAGTGGTTAGCACTGCTGCCTCACAGCGCCAGGGACCCGGGTTCGATTCCCGGCTTGGGTCCATGTCTGTGTGGAGTTTGCACGTTCTTCCCGTGTCTGCGTGGGTTTCCACCGGGTGCTCCGGTTTCCTCCCACAGTCCGAAAGATGTGCTGGTTAGGTGCACTGACCATGCTAAATTCTCCCTCAGTGTACCCAAACAGGTGCCGGGGTGTGGCGACTGGAGGATTTTCACAGTAACTTCATTGCAATGTCAATGTAAGCCTACTTGTGACACTAATAAAATAAACTCTAAAACTTTAAAACATTTTTTCAGTGGTTTATCTTTTTCCCCCGTGTTAAGTAGAAACAATATGTACTTTCAGTTGAAATACCCTTAGATTTCAAAGGGTCATCTTTTAAAATTAATTTACGCCACCACTGGCTGGCACAGTGGTTAGCACTGCTGCCTCACAACCCCAGGGACCCGGGTTCAATTCCTGGCTTGGGTCACTGTCTGTGAGGAGTCTGCACGTTCTCCCTGTGTCTGCATGGGTTTCCTCCGCATGCTCTGGTTTTCTCCCACAGTCTGAAAGACCTGCTGGTTAGGTGCGCATTGGCCATGCTAAATTTTCCCTCCTGAACAGGCACCGGAGTGTGGCGACTGGGAGAGATTTCACAGTAACTTCATTGCAGTGTAAGTCTACTTGTGACACTAGTAAATAAACTTAGCTTTTAATTAAGAAAGTTACAATGATAAAATATAGTCCTCAAATAGTGCATCTTTCAAAATAGGTTTCACACTGGGATTTTCAGTTGAAAAGGCCATGGTCCTCGTGCTGATTTTTGCATTGTTATGGCTGAACATTTGACAGCCAAAATATTGCAAAGATAAACTACTCAACTTAGTCAATTAGGCTGTGGAAGTCACTGGTCCTCAATAAATGTTAAGTACTTGTGGATCAGTGGTTCATGTGTATATGTTTTCAGTTTCGAGCTTATTGACCCCTGGTGCTTGACCCAGATATTATCTCCGCATAGTTCTGAGCAGTTTGATCCTTTTTCATTTTTGACCCGATTCCCACGTCAACTCCTAGCAACTCTTTTGTTTGCCGGAGTGTTTCAGACAATCTCATCCTCCTGCGATGGCCTTTTCCCTCTCTGCGTGAATGTGACCAGTGTTCCCTGCACTGAATAGAGGTCACTGCAGCGGGGTCAAGGGCTGAGGCACTGTGAGGTATGGAATCAGATGTCGAATAGGACCTTCCCTCAGGTGTTGATGGAAGTAAAATGATTTGAGTTTTTGGCTTTGCTCGTCTGAATGGAAAAAGAAAAAATTGTTTCCTGAATCTGGTACTTGGAGTTGCTAAAGAGATGAAGAACTTGGAATTATTTCCAATGTTTTCTTTTTTTTTGCCTTGATAATTTTTAAATCCCAGGGCTTCTTCATTCTGACGGAACTAAATCAACAATCGATGCTACGGTCAAACCCAATCCTTCTGTGTTGTGATTTTAAGTGGTGCAGTGGCGTTTAATTTACAACCCAACTCACCTTAAAATACACCGAACTGCAGGGAAGTTCTTCCCAGTATTCTGATTTGATTTGATTTATTGTTGTCACATGTATTAGTATACAGTGAAAAGTATTGTTTCTTGCGCGCTATACAGACAAAGCATACCGTTCATAGGGGAGGAAAGGCGACAGTGCAGAATGTAGTGTTACAGTAATAGCTAGGGTGTAGAGAAAGATCAGCTTAATGCGAGGTAGGCCCATTCAAAAGTCTGACAGCAGCAGGGAAGAAGCTGTTCTTGAGTTGGTTCGTATGTGACCTCAGACTTTTGTATCTTTGTCCGGATGGAAGAATGTGGAAGAGAGAATGTCCGGGGTGGACGTTCTTCTTCTTCTTTCTTATGCTGGCTGCTTTGTCGAGGCAGCGGGAAGTGTAGACAGAGTTAATGGATGGGCGGCACGGTAGCACAGTGGTTAGCACTGCTGCTTCACAGCTCCGGGGACCTGGGTTCGAATCTCGGCTCGGGTCACTGTCTGTGTGGAGTTTGCACATTCTCCCTGTGTCTGCGTGGGTTTCCTCCGGGTGCTCCGGTTTCCTCCCACAGTCCAAAGATGTGCAGGCTAGGTTGATTGGCCATTCTAAATTGCCCCTTAGTGTCCCGGGATGCATTGGTTAGAGGGATTAGTGGGTAAATATGTAGGGATATATGGATAGGGCCTGGGTGGGATTGTGGTTGGTGCAGACTCGATGGGCCGAATGGCCTCTTTCTGCACTGTAGGATTCTATGAGGCTGGTTTGCGTGATGGATTGGAGTCTGGGAGTCTGCAGAGTGAAGGCCCTGGCTTCTAGGGTGTTTTCCTGCTCTCTGGGAGCCGGTGTAGGGAAGGCCACGGCTCTGGGACTGCAATACCGGCTGCAGGTCCCACGTGGGCGGCTAGTCCGGGTCAGTTTCAGGTCAGGTGTCTCCAGGGTCGTAAGGATCGCCAAATCGGTCAGAGATTGGATCAATATTATTCCTTATTGATCCCAAATCAAGCTGATTATCTGGTCCTTTCATTGCTTTTTGTGGGATCTTGCTTTGCACAAATGGGCTCCTGTGTTTCCTACTTTGCCACAATGGCCACATTTCCAAAAGTACACTTTGGGACTTCCTGAGGCCAACAAATGCACGTTTATTTCTCTGCATCAGGGTTTTATCTGATCTTTTACAGAATCATTCCCCCCCCCGCTCCCCATGTCGACTCCAGGTCTGATGGAAGATCATCGACCTGAAATGTTAACTGCTTCTCTCTCTCCATCTCTCTCTCTCCGTGGGTGCTGCCGGACCTGCTGAGCATTTCCAATGTTTTCTGTTTACATTTCAGAGTTGCAGCATCCGTGCTATTTTGATTTTCTATAATTGTCGAGCAGTGAGTGCATGGAGCAGTTCCAGAGAAAGGACACTTTCCTGGTTTGGGTCCAGCAAGGCCTAGCTTTGTGCGCTGTCAGTGATGTCTCCCAGCCGAGGAATGTGCCTTTCCTTTGAGCACTGAGATTGGAGAGACGCAGAGTTGGGTCTGGCCGGAAGCCCATTCCCCAGTGCCCCTCCCTCCCCCTCCCTTCCCCCACCACAATGCTCAGTGGGTTTGATTGGAAACAGAATTAAATACAGCATCTTATTGTGTCGATCTGATCCTTTTAAACTTCTGTCACCAACTGACTCAAGAACAGCTTCTTCCCTGCTGCCATCAGACTTTTGAATGAACCTACCTCACATTAGGTTGATCTTTCTCTCCACCCTAGCTATGACTGTAACACTACATCCTGCACTCTCTCCTTTCCTTCTCAATGAACGGTATGCTTTGTCTGTATAGCGCGTAAGAGACAGTACTTTTCACTGTATATCATTACATGTGACAATAAATCAAATCAAATATTTATTAGTCACAGGTAGGCTTACTTTAACACTGTTTGGGTACACTGAGGGAGGATTTAGCATGGTCAATGCACCTGACCAGTACTTCTTTCGGACTGTGGGAGGAAACCTGAGGAAACCCATGCAGATACGGGGAGAATGTGCAGACTCCACACAGACAGTGACCCAAGTCAGGAATCGAACCGGGATCCTGGCACTGTGAGGCAGCAGTGCTAACCACCGTGCTGCCCCAGCGATTGTGTTTATTCATCGGGTGAAATATTCTCATCATTTGACTCAGTGTCAACGCAGACGGGAGAGGCGATGTGTAGCCTGACACCTCCACGGCTGGCTTTTCTCACCATTTTTTTGACACTTGGTCAAAGACAAAGTCAAGGAGGTGGGTCCCACGATGTCACGCTGGCAGAGCCAGGCCTGCCAGTAACCTCAGCTCCTGACAGATCAGGTCGCTATTTTTAAAGGGTGCCCTGATATCAAAAAGATAATAGAATAAAAGAACACCCCCCCCCCCCCCCCCCAGACAATCAACCTCGGAACACCTTGCCCCACCCAACACTGCCCCCTGGGCACAGTGCCAGGACAATGCCCGGGTATGACCTCTCCTGACTGGGGGCTGTACTTTCCTGTGCGCCCCAGTGGATTCAGTTCACTCGGTCCCTGGTTGTCAAGATGCGCAGTTAACCTCACCGACATGACGTCAAGCTGGCACTGGAGGGAAAAGACTCTCCATGTAGGGGAGAACGATACAGCGGGGAGGCCTGCTAAGTGTATGGTAACGGGGTTCCCGCCATTTCATGGGGGGACGCCCATTAGGCCATTGGCGAGAGACAATCGTATGGGAAGTCCTGTAATTATGAAAGCCAATTTGGGACTTCCCCCTCAATTCTCCACCCCACTGACATTCCCACCCACTGGAAACAGGGGCAGAAAATCCTGCGGGAGTGTGAGAGTATTTGCATTGCCATCTGTGATTTATTTCCAAATGCTGTGTTCCCAAACTCCGACCCTGGTGCTTCCCGATTAGTAGAAGGGCATTATTGTCTGGACGACTTTGCCCATTTCCCAGTGACGAGTGTGAGACCAGCATGCGAGTGGATTGAGAGTGGAAAATTTGGCCTCCTGACTGCTAACAGTGAAAATACCCTGCATTTATATAGCACCTTTAACCGCACAGTGGTTAGCACTGCTGCCTCACAGTGCCAGGGATCCGGGTTCGATTCCCGGCGAGGGTCACTGTGTGTGCGGAGTCTGCAAGTTCTCCCCGTGTCTGTGTGGGTTTTCTCCAGGTGCTCCAGTTTCCTCCCACAGTCTGAAAGACTGTGGGGGTTAGGTATATTGGCCATGCTAAATTCTCCCTCAGTGTACCCGAACAGGTGCCGGAGTCTGGCGACTAGGGGATTTTCACAATAACTTCATTGCAGTGTTAATGTAAGCCTTACTTGTGACTAATAAATAAACTTTAACTTTATCAAATTGCTTCACGGGTGTGCAAACGGTTTAAAACTGACACTGAGCCAAAAAAAAGGGAGATATTATTTGAACATGTGAATCAAATCCTAATCAGAGTTGAGAGGTACGAGTGAGTGTCTTCCAGAGGGAGAACAAAGTGGAGAAACTGGTTAACTTAGGGAGGGGATTCTAGTGCTTTGGAACATGCAGTGAAGCCACTGCTGTCAATGGTGGTTTCAGAGGAGTGGAGATTGGACATGACACCCAGATGTTGAGCCGTAGCAATGTTGCCAGGCTGGAGATGACGGTGAGATCCAGTAGATTAGAGCAACAGGGTGAAAGTTTTAAAATTTGATTTATTATTGTCACACATATTGGAATGCAGTGAAAAGTATTGTTTCATACGCACTATGCAGACAAAACACACCATTCATAGAGTACATAGGGGAGAAGGAAAAAAGAATGTGCAGAATGCAGTGTTACAGTCATAGCTAGGCTGTAGAGAAAGATCAACTTACTGCGAGGTAGGTCCATTCACAAGTCTAATGGCAGCAGGGAAGAAGCTGTTCATGAGTTGGCTGGTACACGATCTCAGATTTTTGTATCTTTTTCCCGACGGTGGAAGAGAGTATGTCCGGGGGTCCTTTAATTATGCTGGCTGCTTTGCTGAGGCAGTGGGAAGTGTAGACAGAGTCAATGGATGGGAGGCTGGTTTGCACGATGGATTGGGCCACATTCACGACCTTTTGTAGTTCCTTGCGTTTGTATGTATATTTGTTCTATCTTTTCTTGCTTCCATCCTTCCTTTGTATTATCTCATATTTTATCCCTCTTGTCTGTCTACGTTCCTATTTTCTCTCTCTCTCTCTCTTTAGAACAGTTTGAAGGTAGAATTCTGTTACGATGTTACGTTAGCATTGCAAGGTTTCATTTTGACAGAGAGAGTCCTGGTAATGGCTGGGGTTTTCCCAGCCCCACCGTATTGGGACCACCACGGGGAATGTGGCAGACCAGCCAAAAGTCCATCGACTTCTAGTGGAATAGGACGATGCACCCGAATGTGATTAATTGCAACTAATTCCTTCATGGTCTGTATTGCAAAATTGCATTCGAATTCACATCGAATTCGCAGTCTCTCTGGGGTCAGTGCGCACTTTGCACAAATCTTGTGGGAGTTTGCTCGTTCTCCCCGTGTCTGCGTGGGTTTCCTCCAGGTGCTCTGGTTTTCTCCCACACTCCAAAGATATGTGGGTTAGGTTGATTGGCCACGCTAAATTGCCCCTCCGTCTCAGGGTAAACATGTGGGGTTATGGATGTCGGTGCAGGCTCGATGGGCCAAATGGCCTCCTCCTGCACTGTAGGGACTCTATGACAGTAAGATTTCTGCTCTGCTTGCGTAGTGTGCAGTTAAGTTATGGGCCAGAAGGAAAAAGGTAATGGGGTCCTGCCTCAAATTATGAGTGGCATTACTCTGTGTGGCAACTTAGCCAGCGTAAGCTGGTCACTTTGCCAATGACCACAGCCTCTGGTTTCCCAAAATCGGCAAGAGCTTGCTGCGGTATTTCATCATGCGACGTTGCCTCGTCAGAGTTGTGCACGATCTGCTAACCTGGGAAAACGTTCACCAAACAACTCATGAGATATCCATGGGTAAGCCTTTCACAGTGCCTGAATTTACATTTTCCCTCTACTGACAAGAGTTTAAAGTAAAAAGTTTATTTATTAGTGTCACATGTAGGTTTACAATGTAGGCTTACAACACTACAATGCAGTTACTGTGTAAAATCCCCTAGTCGCCGCACTCCAGCGCCTGTTCGGGTACACTGAGGGAGAATTTAGTATGGCCAATGCATCTAACCAGCACGCCCTTCAGACTGTGGGAGGAAACCGGAGCACCCGGAGGTAACTCACGCAGACACGGGGAGAATGTGCAAACTCCACACGGACGGTGACCCTAGCCGGGAATCGAACCCAGGTCCCTGGCGCTGTGAGGCAGCAGTGCTAACCACTGTGCCACTGAGTTGAAGTTGTGGCCGCGCTCTATTCATCAAGTTGTGCTGAAATAGCAGTACAGAGCCACTAATCATGCTTCTGTTTTCTCTGTATCAGACTGCATGTCTAAACAACTGCTGCTGTCATTAGCCATTACATATTGCATCTGTTTCTTTGCTCCATGCACTGTAAAATGAAACTGTTTTCTGATATACTTGCTACTCTTGGCCCTATAATAACTACATCAAGAAGGCGTCAGTAGGATCTGCTCCGACCTTGTTCGAATTACAACGATGACTACTTGTTTCACCAGTAGGCCAGTAACAGAGACCTCCTGCTGCGGAATGTTCTAGTGCTATATGACTCTGCGCTGCACTCCCAAAGGAATTGTCTCAATTGAAGAATGCATGAAACCATTCCATGAAATTGGCCCTATTTGGGCAATTTTCCTCAGAGAGGCCAGACTGTGATCCGATCCATGTGATTATGGCATATCATTGGGTGTTGTTGGAATAACTCTCCAGTGCAGTTTTTAGACATCTTACCATTGAACTGACAGTGTGGCGTGTTGCTTACCGCTGACTCCGTCTCTCTCCTCGATCACTCATCGGACCCTCAACAGCCTATGTGTCTTGTTCCAAAGGGTGAGTTTCAAACTCTGCAATATTATTTCCACCTCCTCCGCCCACTTGCATTGCAACCCCAATCTCCAAAGGCTGCTTGTTGGCCTCCAACCTCCATATGCACCAAGCAACCCCATTCTTCTGTAACATTACTTCTCCCTCCATTCACTTGCCCCAGCATTGGGCCCATGTTCCTTTAGATAGTTCTCTGGACTCTGACAGCCCGCTTCATTCCACCATTCGCGACAAAGCTTTCATCTACTTAATTTCCCGTATGCCTAAATCCCTTTCCTTCATTTCTCCTTTCAAAACACACCCCTACAATCTGACCTTTTTGGTTATCTTTTCCCAGCTCCCCGCACACACACTGTTTTTATTATCTCTTTGAAGAGTATTGGATTTTTTTTTACATTAAAGACGCTATATAAATACAGGTTTCTTATCAGTTCTCTACAGAAAGGGGCAGATTTGTTCTGGAGTAATCTTCGAAACCTTACAGCGCAGAAGGAGGCCATTCAGCCCATCGGATCTGCACCAACAAGAATCCCACCCAGGCCCCATCCCCACATACTTACCCTGCTAATCCCTCTAACCTATGTATCCTGGGACACGAAGGGGCAATTTAGCATGGCCAATCAACCTAACCCGCACACCTTTTGGACTGTGGGAGGAAACTGGACCACCCGGAGGAAACCCACGCAGACACGGGCAGAATGTGCAAACTCCACACAGACAGTGACCCAAGCCAGGAATCGAACCCGGGTCAATGGATAATGAGTATCAGAATATCGCCCCTTACAGAATAGGTATGAAGCATCTGCAGAAACCAGTTGCATATTGCAAGTTCTGGTTGTGGCATTTTTCACACAATCCCTACAGTTCAGAAGAGGCCATTCAGTCCATTGAGTCTGCACTGGCTTTCTGACAGAGTATCTACCCACACCCTCTCTCCTGCCCTATCCCTGTAATTAATCCTATACATCTTGGAGCAATTTAGCATGGCCAATCCATCTAACCTGCACATCTTTGGACTGTGGGAGGAAACCAGAGCACCCGAAGGGAACTCACGCAGACATGGGGAGAAGGTGTGAAGTTTGCACAGACAGTCACCCAAGGCCGGAATTGAACCCGGGTCCCTGGCACTGTGAGGCAGCAGTGCTAACCACTATGCCACCGTACCGCCCTTAAAATTTGAATTTCCCACTAATTATTTTTGTCTGGTTTAGCCCATCGAGTCTGTACTGACTCTCTGAAAGGGCATCCCATACAGGCCCTCCCGTCTGCCGTACTTCCTTAACCCCACACATTTACCATGGCTAATCCATCTAACCTACACACCTTTGGACACTAAGGGGCAGTTTAGCATGGCCAATCCACCTAACCTGCACATCTTTGGACTGTGGGAGGAAACTGGAGCACCCGGAGGAAACCCACGCAGACACGGGGAGAATGTGCAAACTCCACACAGACAGTGACCCGAGGCTGGAATTGAACCCGGGTCCCTGGCGCTGTGAGGCAGCCGTGCTAACAACTGTGCCACATCCATATATAACCAATCATGTTAAGCTTTACAATGCCATCATGGGCAAATTCTAATTTTTACCAATATTTTCATACTTCTAAGTTAATGACCCCAAAACAAGCAAGATTTCTTGCCTTTGATTAAAAAGAATAATAGAACATAGAACATTACAGCCCAGTACAGGCCCTTCGGCCCTCGATGTTGCGCCGACCAGTGGTACCAATCTAAAGCCCCTCTAATCTACACTATTCCAATATTATCCATATGTTTATCCAATAACCATTTGAATGCTCTTAATGTTGACGGGTCCACTACTGCTGCAGGCAGGGCATTCCACGCCCTTACTACTCTTGAGTAAAGAACCTACCTCTAACATCTGCCCTATATCTCTCACCCCTCAATTTAAAGCCATGTCCCCTCGTGCTAGCCAACACCATCCGAGGAAAAAGGCTCTCACTATCCACACTATCTAATCCTCTGATCATCTTGTATGCCTCTATTAAGTCACCTCTTAACCTTCTCTCTAACGAAAACAACCTCAAGCCCCTCAGCCTTTCCTCATACGATTTTCCCACCATACCAGGCAACATCCTGGTAAATCTCCTCTGCACCCTTTCCAACACTTCCACATCTTTCCTATAATATGGCGACCAAAACTGTACGCAATACTCCAAATGCGGCCGCACCAGAGTTTTGTACAGTTGCAGCATGACCTCCTGGCTCCGAAACTCAATCCCTCTACCAATAAAAGCTAACACACCGTACGCCGCCTTAACAACCCTATCAACCTGGGTGCCAACTTTCAGGGATTTATGCACATAGACACCGAGATCTCTCTGCTCATCCACACTGCCAAGTATCTTACCATTAGCCCAGTACTTTGTATTCCTGTTACTCCTTCCAAAGTGAATCACCTCACACTTTTCCGCATTAAACTCCATTTGCCACCTCTCAGCCCAGCTCTGCAGCTTACCTATGTCCCTCTGTAACCTGCCACTTCCCTCCGCACTGTCCACAACTCCACCGACTTTAGTGTCATCCGCAAATTTACTAATCCATCCTTCCACGCCTTCATCCAAGTCATTAATAAAAATGACAAACAGCAGTGGCCCCAAAACAAATCCTTGCGGTACACCACTAGTAACTGAACTCCAGGATGAATATTTCCCATCAACCACCACCCTTTGTTTTCTTACAGCTAGCCAATTCCTGATCCAAACCACTAAATCACCCTCAATCCCATGTGTCCATATTTTCTGCAAAAGCTTACCATGGGGAACCTTATCAAACGCTTTGCTGAAAGCCATATACACCACATCAACCGCTTTACCCTCATCCACCTCTTTGGTCACCTTCTCAAAGAACTCAATAAGGTTTGTGAGGCATGACCTACCCTTCACAAAACCGTGCTGACTATCCCTAATCAAATTATTCCTTTCTAGGTGATTATAAATCCTATCTCTTATAATCCTTTCCAACACTTTGCCCACAACAGAAGTAAGGCTCACCGGTCTATAATTACCAGGGTTGTCCCAACTCCCCTTCTTGAACAAGGGGACAACATTTGCTATCCTCCAGTCTTCTGGCACTGTTCCTGTAGACAATGACGACACAAAGATCAAAGCCAAAGGCTCTGCCATCTCCTCTCTAGCCTCCCAGAGAATCCTAGGATAAATCCCATCCGGCCCAGGGGACTTATCTATTTTTACCCTTTCCAGAATTGCTAACACCTCCTCCTTATGAACATTAATCCCATCCAGTCCAACCGCCTGCATCTCAGTACTCCCCTCGACAACACTGTCCCTCTCCAGTGTGAATACCGACGAAAAATATTCATTTAGTGCCTCTCCTATCTCTTCAGACTCCACGCACAACTTCCCACTCCTGTCCTTGACTGGCCCTAATCTTACCCTCGTCATTCTTTTACTCCTGACATACCTATGGAAAGCTTTAGGGTTTTCCTTGATCCTACCCGCCAAAGACTTCTCATGTCCCCTCCTGGCTCTTCTTAACTCTTTCTTTAGGTCCTTCCTGGCTAACTTGTAACTCTCAAGCGCCCTAACTGAGCCTTCATGCCTCACCTTCACGTAAGTCTCCTTCTTCCTCTTCACAAGAGATTCAACCTCCCTAGTAAACCACGGTTCCCTCACATGTCTGCTTCCTCCCTAATGGTAGCTCATTGCCAATAAAGATTTGTTGGAGAAGTAGTGGAGACCTTAATGATTTAAGCTCCTTTGGAATGTCCCAAAGCTTCCATGCACAATGAATTATTTCAAAATGTGATGGCCATTAGAGAGGCGACACAGTGGTTCGCATTGCTGCCTCACAGTGCCAGGGACCCGGCCTTGGGTCACTGTCTGTGTGGAGTCTGCACGTTCTCCCCGTGTCTGTGTGGGTTTCCTCCGGGTGCTCCGGTTTCCTCCCACAGTACAGAGATGTGCAGGTTAGGTTAATTGGCCATTCTGAATTGCCCCTTAGTGTCAGGGGATTAGCAGGGTAAACATGAGGCTTGCGGGAATAGGGCCTGGGTGTGATTGTGGTCTGTGCTGACTCGATGGGCTGAATGGCCTCCCTCTGCACTGCCGTGGCAGCCATATTGGCACGATCCTCCAACCATTGGGATGAGTGATCTGGCGATATATGTCCTGTAATTATAGCGACAGGTGATGCACTTGCTGGGAACCAAGCTGCCATTTTAATTGTTACTCGCGCAGTCCACATTGTGTAAGCCATCCTTTCTCTGCGTCTGTATGTGGTGCTCTTGTAACAATCTAATCACTTCAGTCATGCCAAAATAATACGGTGGATCCAATTGAGGGGGGAAATGAGCGCAGAGATACACTTGACAGGAAAAGGTGGAGACTTCAGTGTACAACTTGTGTGCTTTTCTGTCTAACCATTAAAAGTTGACATTGCACTGTGAAATATTCTTATTTTAAGAGTTTTTGGACCACCATCCAGACTGTACTGAGCAGCTGGAATCAGATCATCAGTTGATGAAGGTCCAGCTGTTTGCAATGATCCAAGAAAGGAGTCATCCTAAGATGTCTCGAGTCTGTCGCCGACAAATTGCTTTTCTTGCATAAACCTCCCATCTGGTCCCGCATTCTTTCAGCAGATGAGGTGGCAGCAGTATCTTTCATTTCAGGGCAATGTGTTTGCGTGGAGCCTTGCTATTTGGGGAAACTCCAAAATGCAGTGTTTATAGACCAAGGAAAACGTTATCCTGTAATCTGTTGAACAGCTGCAATTATAATGAGGCCAAAGAAATACATCAAGTTATTTCCAGACAGAACTGTATCCCGTGTGGAAAGATTTCATCAACTGCAGTGGCTTGCAATGATATCGCAGCGAAAAAAAATGAAGACCAGAGCCAGAGGAGGTATGAAGAGGAGTGTCTCAGAATATTGATCAGAGGTGAATTTTAAGGAGAGTCTGAAGGGAGGAGAGGGAGGTCTTATCCTGTAACCACTCGAGGTATTTTTGCATTTTTTGCTTTAGTGAAAAGTTCCAGGGTTCAGTTGGTTCCGTGCTAAATGTTATTTCTGTGTCGGTCTCTACTGATTCTTTCTTTGCTTCCTTTTGCTGAATCTTAGTTGGAGAGTGGTTCCAAAGTTACCCGCAGTACCCCCTCCACCCCCAACCACCACATCACCCAACCAACTAAGCAATCATTCCTGTCGGAAACTGGATGTAGATTTTCCAGGAAGCTTACTCATGGTGCGGGGCTTGTTCTATATCGCAGCGACCAAGACTTAACACATGCTCAACTGCAGTCCGCCATTATTGAACTAACTTTACTTACACAATGTTGAGATTTTTTGCAATAAAAGACGGGGTCAGAGGTGGGGTGCGGGTTCAATGAAGCTCAGTGAGTCAGTGGAACTAATATTCCAAAGCTGACCAAATCAGTATTATAACTGAATTACTCCACTTTCCAAACCACAACAATTCCACCTTTCACAACTCCACCAAAGGGCGTGAATACCTTTCCTGTGAATACTCGAAGCTTATCAAAATATTAGTTGGCTCTTTAAATGCTTTAATCTCAACCCTTATCCTTACACCATATAAATATTTATCAGTAAGTTACCAAGGGTAATATCAGCAGTTTGGAGCAAATATTTATTGGGCGCAGAGCTGTGGATTGCCAAAGAGCTATGGTTCTCCCTCCCCCCCCATACTCTGATTTGCTGCTGCAATATTACTAACAATGAACTTTCTTCAGTGTTCAAACACTCTTCCTCTCCAATGCTCTCCTAAAAGCACTGGGGGCAGTTTTAACACCAGCCCAACATCAGAGGAGGGTTGTTCAACTGAGCTGATCCCAATTCTCTCCCGTCTCAAGTGTTAGATTGAAATGACTCTTTTCTTGACTCTGGTACAGCCTCACAGGCTTTAAGGTCAAGCCACACAGCAGGATTCAAACACGTGGGTTGGAATTCTCCGGTCTCGCACGCTCTGCGACTGCTGCCAGCGAGAATGGAGAATTTGGCGTTCGGCCAAGTCGCCAATCACTGCAGTGGGACTGGAGAATCCCAGCCGCGGGCGAGGTCAGAGAATTCTGGCCGTTATCTAGTCTGAGGTTTCAGTGCAGAACTTCTTTTGAATGAGATGTTAATCTCTGCCGGAGCTGGCAGGCACTGGTTTGAAGATCCCATGGCAGGGTGGCACAGTGGCCTCACAGTGCCAGGGACCTGGGTTCATTTCCCGGCTTGGGTCATTGTGTGGAGTCTGCGCGTTCTCCCTGTGTCTGCGTGGGTTTCCTCCGGGTGCTCCGGTTTCCTCCCACAGTCCGAAGAGTGCGGGTGAGGTGGATTGGCCATGCTCGATGTGTAAATTATGGGGATAGGATGGGGGAGAGGACCTGGTTAAGATACTCTGTCAGAGAGTCAATGCACACTCAATGGGCCGAATGGCTTTTTCACTGTATAGGGATTCTATTCAAGGAGGAATCGTGGGTGGCAAGGTTGCACCCAAGTTATTGGTCTCATTATTGGTTGTGGGATTTTGCAATGTTTATGTTTGTCATTCACCAATTTTTACAGCCCGTGTCACCTCAGATGACCCTCTGTGGTGTTGGATGTTCAGTAGGAAGTCTCACAACACCAGGTTAAAGTCCAACGGGTTTATTTGGTAGCACAAGCCACAAGATTTCAGAGCGCTGCCCACTTTATATGTCCTGTTTGTGAACAGAACTCCCACTCACCTGAAGAAGGAGCAGCGCTCTGAAGCTTGTGGCTTGTGCTACCAAATAAACCTGTTGGACTTTAACCTGGTGTTGTGAGACTTCTTACTGTGCTTAGCCCAGTCCAACGCCGGCATCTCCACGTGTTGGATGTTGTCAGATCTCCAGCCAGCTCTCTAACTTATCAGATGTTATTTTCCTTTTGCACTCCCGCCCCCCCCCCCCCCCCCCCCCCCCCAAAGGTTACATTATAGCTCAGACCCCCTAAAAGGAAAGGCACTTAGGCACAGTGGCTAGCACGGCTGCCTCACAGCGCCAGAAACACGGGTTCGATTCCCGGCTTGGGTCACTGACTGTGTGAAGTTTGCACATTCTCCCCATGTCTGCGTGGGTTTCTTCCAAGTGCTCCAGTTTCCTCCCACAGTCTGAAAAATGTGCTGGTTCGGTGCATTGGCCGTGCGAAAAAGTGTGGCGACTAGGGGATTTTCACAGTAACTTCATTGCCGTGTTAATGCAAGCCTACTTGTGACACTAATAAATAAACTTAAGAAATAAACTTTAAACTTTGCAAAACTTTTCCTTTTTCTCTGAAGGAATTTCCTGGAGGATGCCAGGCTGTTGTCCAATGTGACAGTTAATGTTCTTCAACACTGACTCCAACTGAGCGGAACTGGATGTTGTTTGATTTGGATGCATTAACCGGTTTTATTTGAGGATCCCTGTCCCTATACTTGTACAGTTGCCAGTGTTTGCGCTGCGCTGTGAGTGATTAATGTGTTTTTACTTTATTAAGCAAACTACACTGGGATTCATGCTCCCATTTGCAGTCAGTTTCAGAATACTAACAACCACCTCAAACCGCGTCTGGGTTTGAGTGGGACATTGCACTGGTTTGGAAAAGATCTAATTCTCACAATTGCAGAACTCGTTCCTCTTCGGTGACTTCTAAAGCATCAGCAACTTCATGAACTGGGATAAAGACAATGGCCAGGATTTTCCAACCCTTCCCACAGGCGGATCTTCCAGCCCTGCTGGAGGCGAGCTCCGCCATGGATTCCTTGATGGCACGGCCAGCGAGCAACGCAAATGGCCATTGACTTGGGCGGGACTGGAATATCTTGGGCGGCACAGTGCTGAGCACTGCTGCCTTACAGTGCCAGGGACCTGGGTTCGATTCCCGGCTTGGGTCACTGTGCGGAGTTTGCACTTTCTCCCAGTGTCTGCATGGGTTTCCTCCCACAGTCGAAAGTTAGGTGGATTGGCCATGCTAAATTGCCCTTGGTGTCCAGGGGGTCTAGCTAGGGTAAATGCTATGGGGATAGGGTCTGGGTGGGATTGTGGTGGGTGCAGACTCGATGGGCCGAATGGCCTCCTTCTGCACTGTAGGGATTCTATGATCTTAAATCTCCACGTAATGTCTGTGCAAAAGGTCATCCAATAGTTTCATCGGCCAGCTTGAAAGCTGACCAGTGTATGCCCAGCGCTGTCTGTTTGCTGCTGGCCGCAGACCCCGGGGCCATTGTTGCGAGGTTGGATGTGTAGAGGGTAGAGAACAAAAGTAACTTCAAAGGAAATACAACTGTCCCAGCTATGGGGAGATGAATTTTCACAGATCGTTACAAGGCTTAGAGCCCCGCAGACAGGCTTCAGCATGGATCTCTGCATGCCAGAGGCCAGGGCCTGACTGCTGTTCCCACGAAACACAGAATACCCCCCGGTCACCCTTCTCAATGAGCGAGCGACGTCGTTGTGTTTCATTTTATCTTAAATCCATAAATCCTCAAAAATTACTCTGAAAGGTGGCAATCTCTTAATCCTTTAATTGAGACGGTCTCACAAAGTGTCTGGATTACTCGGCCTCTTCTCGTTTTATATTCCCCCCCCGACTGAAATAAAATAAATTTCGGTCCGCCCCTCCCCCGACCCTTTCTTTCCTGCAACCCACCAACTGTGGCCTTAAACCCCTCTGCGAGCGCCGGCCCGCTTGACAGGCTTCTGTCATTGTTTGCAAATGTGGCAGCGTTACCCTGCTCGTAACCGAGAAAAATGGCATCAGACAATGATGTCGCAGTTGCCAGTGGTGGCATTAAAACCACCACCCCCCACCCCCCCCCCCCCCCCGCCCCCGCCAACCCCACGCTCCTCCTGAGGTAAACCATGGAGAAGTTGTCTTGGCACTTGATAAAACGCAGGGCCTGAACTCGTGCCCCCCCAGCACAATAGGAACCCTGACGGAACTCTGCTGAACCTCCGAGACCCCCGCTGAGGGCACGGCGATAATGTTTAAAACAAGGTTCAGTCGAGTGCCCCTGTATGAATCGGAACTGTGTCTTATCCTGTCTTAACAGTCCATTATCAGAGGGGAGAATGAGGGAGAATTTTTCTTTGATTTAGAAAATCACTACCCTTTTTGTTGTAGTTCAGGCCAGGAGGATCCTAAGGATTTGATGAACTTGCTGCGTCCTCTATCAACCAAAACGTTCACAGTTTGGGATAGATTTCATAATTCGCATTCCGGCCAATCCAAATGTGAATCTACAGGCGGGATTCTCCAGCCTCCCGGCCGCGTGTTTTCCGCCGGCAGGAGGTGGCGCGTTATTTGCTTGCGATGGGGTTCTCCAGTCCCGCCACTGTCAATAGGAATTCCCACTGACGTCGCCCCACGCTGGCGGGAAACCCACGTGCGCTGCTGGCCGGATGGGAAAATCCCACCGGCGTGAACGGCTGGAGAATTCCGGCTGATATACTTCAAAAATAAACAACGGGAAATGGCTAATTGGTTCATCGTGTCTGTACTGCACAGTTATGATGCCTTGTGCGTTGCGATACAGGTATTTGCTACTCATCCTGGGACAGACAAACTAAACAGATACACACCTTGATTAACAGGGGTTGGGGGGGGGGGGGGTGAAAGGTTATCGAGGGTAGGCAGCAATGTGAAGCTGAGGTTACATTCAGATCAGCCATGATCTTATTGAATGGTATAGCAGGCTCAAGGTGCTGAGTGGCCTCCTCCTGCTCCTAATATGTAATTAGGGTGGAAAATTTGAAGGATTTCTCCGAACCCTTTACACAATCCAAACAGGTTGAGGAAATCACACTGACCCTGACTTGTATTACAAGGTATTAGACAATTGGTGATCTGTCCTATCTCTCTGTCCCGTGGTTTGGCACATTCGGTGGTTAGCACTGCTGTCACACAGCGCCAGGGATCCGGGTTCAATTCTGGCCTTGGGTGGCTGTCTGTGTGGAGTTTACACATTCTCCCCATCTCTGCGTGGGTTTCCTCCGGGTGCTCCGGTTTCCTCCCACAGTCCAAAGATATGCGGGTTAGGTGCACTGGCCATGCTAAATTGTCCCTGAGGGTCCCAAGGTGTGGGGGATTAACAGGGTAAATATGTGGGGTTGCTGGGTTAGGACCTGGGTGGGATTCTCTGTCAGAGAGTCAGTGCAGTCTTGATGGGCTGAATGGCCTTCTGCTGCACTGTAGAGATTCTATGATTGTCATGTCCTATCTTTTATTTGAGTGCTCAGTTTACCCAGATCTTCTCCTTGGATTCCAATTATTCACTGTTCATGAATATTCCTCCTCCTCCGCCTCAATCTCCATTGATTGGTGATAGATATCCAAGTTTTGGGCTCTCAGGATTGGCAATTTTGGCCATCAGTTAATATTGGACATTTGGAGAAAAATGGCATGTCAAGGTACCCAAAAGCTCCTGCAAAACCTTATATGTGACAAAGTCATCCAGGTCCGAGCAAGGGGCGAGGTGTGGGATTCTCTGGCCTTCCCACAGTGCAGTTCTCATGGTGGAGACAGCGAACAGAGTCTTCTAGTCCCGCCGCTGTCAATGGGGGTTTCCCATTGGCTGTACCCCACGCTGCCGGGAAACCCATGGTGGGGGTGTGCCATCGGCTTGAAAATTCCTGCCAAGGTTTTTATTTGGAATACAAGAAACACATTCTCCCCCTGCCTGCGTGGGTTTCCTCCCACACTCCAAAGATGTCCGGGTTAGTTGGATTGACCATGGTAAATGCGCAAGCTTATGGAGATGGAGCGGGGGGGGCCTGGGTAAGATGCTCTTTTGGAGAGTCAGTGCAGACTCGATGGGCCAAATAGCCTCCTTCTGCACTGTAGGGATTCTATGGATCGATGGATCTTGTTGCCAGGGCACCCAGAAGTAGGTATTGCAAGTGCCAGAGGAATTATTTGGCTGCAACATCACCTAATACAGAAGTGGAAGACTTTTGATACCTGTGTTAGCTCCTGTTGCTTTTAAAAATCAGTCTTGCTTGTGGTAAGTTGGTGATGTGAATGCACATTTTAGGAAAGATGGAAACTTGATTTGCTTTTAATTTTAAAGACAGAAAATCCTGGAAACCACAACTGAGTTCCTGCGGGGAGAGCTGAGTTATCAGAGCTAAATGTGGCACATTTTCTTGTACGTGAAAAGGCGCCAAGTAAATGCACCTCGCTGTTGTTGGGTCCGCACCTAAACGATCGCCAGTTTTAGTTCTCTGAATTTCAGTTTTGGGTTTATCTGAATTTGTAAATCTTGGTCGAAAAATAATCTCCAAAGCAAATACTTCCTTAAGTTGTAAAACTTGAGATCAAAACGCAAGGCCTATGGTGCAAGCCACCAAGTTTGTAAAGAGAAGATTTACTACATCAGCAAGTGAAGAAAGAAATAACTGTGACCAGCTCTGACGAAGGGTCATCTAAGACTCGAAACGTTGGCTCTATTCTCTCTGCACAGATGCCATCAGACCTGCTGAGATTTTCCAGCATTTTTCTGTTTTCATTTCAGATTCCTGCATCTGCAGTATTTTGCGTTTAGTTTAAGAAATAACTTGCGGTTGTATAACGGTGTTCAGAATCTCTAGACATTAGAAAATGCTTCCTTGGTACCCAGGTCAGGGTTTTTCTCTTCAACATCAGTAAAATCGATAATTTGGCCATTATCCCATCGCCTGCTGTGCACAAATTAGATACCACATTTCCCACATCACAACAATGGTTGTACTTCAAAGGCCTGATCATTTCTTTTAAGTTTAAAGTTTATTTATTAGTGTCACAAGTAAGGCTTACATTAACACTGCAATGAAGTAACTGTGAAAATCCCCTGGTCGCTACACTCTGGCGCCTGTTCGGGTACACTGAGGGAGAATTTAGCATGGCCAATGCACCTAACCGGCACGTCTTTCAGACTGCGGGAGGAAACCGGAGCACCCGGAGGAAACCTACGCAGACACAGGGAGAATGTGCAGACTCCGCACAGACAGTGACCCAAGATGGGAATCGAACCCAGGTCCCCGGCGCTCTGAGGCAACAGTGCTAACCACTGTGCCGCCCAACCCCTTTTAGCGATGTTGGTGGAGACAGAAATATTGGTTAGACCACTGAGGATCATCTTTGAGATAGTGCCATGGGATTTTCTTACATCCATTCAGGGCCTTGTTTAATGCTTTATCTGAAGGACTCTCAGTATAGCAAAGAGTCATAGTATCCCTGCAGTGTAGGAGGAGGCCATTCGGCCCACCGGGTCTGCACTGACTCTCTGACAGAGCATCCAACCCAGTCTCTATCTCCGTAACCCCACTTATTTACCCTGCTAATTCCCCTAACCTGTACATCTTGGGACACTAAGGGGCAATTTAGCATGGCCAATCCACCCAACCTGCACATCTTTGAACTGGCAACTGCTACAGGAAAACGTTTTGGTTTTAAGATCCTAAAGGAGGGAGATTGAGCAACACAAGGAGTTGCACAATTGGAAGACCCAAGGAAAAATTAGGTGGAGTCCGAGATCGGGTGACTGGTGGTTCTGGATTTCAACATAGTGCACGCAGGAGGAAGTATTTGCAATTTGGGCAACACAATTGGAACACTGAAGCTAGTAGCATTGATAAAGCCACGAAGGAGCAACAAGATCGTAACACTGAGAAATAAGCTGAAAGGTGAGAGAAGTTCATTCATTTGTGGTTGAGCCCCATTGTGTTCACTTCTGGGCTCCACACTTTAGCAAGATTGTCAAGGTTCTGAGAGAGGCTGCGAATGAGATTTACCAGAATGGTGCTGGGGATGCAGAAACTTCAATTACTCGGAGAGACTACAGAAGCTAGGTTACCTTCCCCAGAGCAGGGAAGGTTGAGGTGAGATTTAAGAAGTGTGCAGAAAGGTTTTGGTAGCCTAAATGACAAGCTGTCCCAGTGTAAGGGAAGTCTTAACCAAAAGGCACAGATTTAAGGGGAAATGATCAGAAGTGACTTAAAGACTGGGATTGTTTTCCTTGGAGCAGAGGAGACGGTAGGGTGGGGGGAGGGGACATGATTGTATAAAATTATGAGGGGCATAGACAGAATTGACAGGAAGAAACTTTTCCCCTTGGCAGAGGGATCAATGGCAAGGGGGCATCGAGTTAAGATGAGGAGCAGGAGGTTTGGAGGGGGCGTGAGAAAAAGCTTTTTCGGGTGGTGGGAGTCTGGAACTCACTATCTGAAAGGATGGTGGGGGCAGGGCCCCTCATGGCCTTTAAGAAGTATTTAGTTGTGAACTTGGGATGCCAAGGCATTCAAGGGTTATGGACCAAGTTCTGGAAATGAGATTAGAATAATTGGGTTGAGTGGTTTGTTTTTGACTGGTGCCGACGCAATGGGGGGAATTCTACCGGCACGTCCGCCTGAGATTTGTACGATCCCACCCGAGGCCAACAGAGAATGCTGTTCTCCGAGTCTCGCCTGCCCCCGGAATCGGGGCGGGTGTGCCCATAAAATTCCGACCAATGAGCTGAAGAGCCTTTTCATGTGCTATATTATCTCTGTGACTCGAGGAAACTTTTTTTTAACACAGCCAGTAGTGGTGGAGGCGCTCCCTGACAGGGTGGCGAAGGAGATTCAATAACTCTCAAAAGGGGGTTAAAGGAATGCTTCAAGATGGGAAACATACAGGGGAATGGCAATAATTGTCCAGCCCTTTTATGGAGCTATGATATGCCTGACGGGCCGAATGGTCCCCTTCTGATTCTGTGATTTGAGATTGACTTTTGCGTGCAGATAACGAGCATCTTGGGGTGAAGGAGCATCTTTTAATATCTGTATGCTAAGCTCCACACGTGTTGGCCGTGCTCACTCCGATCTGGAGGGATATAGCAGCTTTGAAACCATTGGTACTTTGGTTAGATGGAGGCTTCTGCATCATTGGTTTTATTGAGGATGTTGAAGTCATTGAGTTAGGAACACAGATGGAAGCCCATTCGCTGCGTAACACTGTGTGACAGGCCGTAATGGTGGTGTGACACTTAGCACGGCCAATCCACCTAACCTGCACACCTTTTGAAATGTGGGAGGAAACCAGAGCACCCGGAGGAAACCCACACAGACATGGAGAGAACGTGCAAACTCCACACAGACAGTCACCCAAGGACGGAATCGAACCCAGGTCCCTGGCGCTGTGAGGCAGCAGTGCTAACCACTGTGCCACCGGATGAAATGGTGAATTAAAGCCCTCAGATGGGTGTAAAAAATCCCTCGACACCTCACTCTTGTCCTGCCCAATATTTAAACCCTCAATCAACGTCATAAGTGAAAAAACATTATTTCCTCATTACCACGTTGCTGTTTGTGGGTGCTTGCTCAGTGTAAGTCAGCTGCCACTTTTCCCACATTACAACAGTGGCGACACTTTTTAAAAAGAAAAATTGGTTATAAAACACTCCAAGAGAACCAGTGGGTGTGAAAAGTGCCATATAAATGCAAGTCTTTTTTATAACTGAAAACTGGAAGTATACACCCTATACCTTAGCCTTTCTGTCAGAAACGGGGTTGAATTTGTTCTGACTACACTCCAGTTATTTTGAGGAAAAGAGTCAGTTTGCTGGAAACTTTGTCTAAGTTCCCCACACCACTGTCCTAATATCTCTGTAGACATTCACTCTGAGGTGGAGATGCCGGCGTTGGACTGGGGTGGGCACAGTAAGAAGTCTCTCAACACCACAGGTTAAAGTCCAACAGGCTTATTTAGAATCACGAGCTTTCGGAGCACTGCTCCTTCCTCGGACCCACCTGATGAAGGAGCAGCACTCCGAAAGCTCACGACATTCACTCTAACAATCCATCCTGTCAGGATTTGGGCACAACTTGTTAGCTACTCATCAGAACGGGGCTGTGTTCAGTTTGGTGCAAGTTTGACCATGTCGTTAACAAGTGAGAACGACATTTTTGTTTATTAAATGAAATTGTTTTGATTCCCGTGTCCTTGCTGCCCAGCGGGTCAATGTTTTTTTTCGGTGAATTACAAGAAGCTGGATGAGAAGAGGCTGACCAGAATTTTCCGGCCCTTCACGCCCCGCTGCCGCTGCCAGCGAGGATGGAGAAGTTGACGCTCGGCCAAATCTCAGTTCACTGCAGCAGTAAGAAGCCTCACAACACCAGGTTAAAGTCCAACAGGTGTTAACCTGGTGTTGTGAGACTTCTTACTGTGTTTACCCCAGTCCAACGCCGGCATCTCCACATCATGACTGCAGCAGGGCCAATGTGAACAGCCAGAAAATTCCGGCCATGTTTCAATAGATGAACATACCATTGTTCTGCCTGTCCTAATGCTTGTGAGCACCTTTTGAAAAGTGTACACATGAACGAGGCGTTGGCCCCTCGAGCCTGCTCCGCCATTTAATAAGATCAGGCTGACCTCACAGTAACCGCAAATCTGCTCCCACCTATCCCAGATAACCTTTCACCTCCTTTCTTATCAAGAATCTATCTACTTCCGCCTTAAAAATATCCAAAGACTCTGCTTCCACCACCTTTTCAGGAAGAGAGTTCTAAAGACTCTCAATTCTCTGAGAGAACAAAGTGTCACCTCATCTCCATTGTAAATGGGCGACCCCTTATTTTTAAAAAGTGATCCCCAGTTCTAGATTCTCCAACAGGTGGCACGATAGCACAGTGGTTAGCACTGCTGCCTCACAGTGCCAGGTACCCGGGTTCAATTCCGGCCTCTGGTCACTGTCTGTGTGGAGTTTACACATTCTCCCCGTGTCTGCGTGGGTTTCCTCCGGGTACTCCGGTTTCCTCCCACCGTCCACAATGTGCGGGTTAGGTGGATCGGCCGTGCTAAAATTGACCTTTAGTGTCAGGGGGATCAGCAGGGTAAATATGTGGGGTTACAGGAATAGGGCCTGGGTGGGATTGTGGTCGGTGCAGACCGAATGGGCCGCCTCCTGCACTGTAGGGATTCTATGATTCTGTAACAGGAGGCATCGGGCAGGATTTTCCAGCCCCCACGTGGTAAAATTTGGGGCAGCGAAGGCGACCCGCTATTGGCCAGTGGCAGGATCTTTTGGTCCTGTTGATGCCTACGGGATTTTGAGTGCACCGCCCCCACCGCCGAGTAATGCGCAGGGGGAGGGGGTCACCGTCGGCGGGACCAGAGGATCCCACAGACGGGAAGGACTGGAAAATTTCAACCATCTTCTCCACATTGACCCGGTCAAGACCCCTCAGGAGTTTAGGTGGGAGCTCTTTCAGCAACAATGGTTGTTGGGTAATCACATCGTCACGGCGATAGTTTTGAGGCCGTCTTAACTATTCCCTTCTCTTTAATGAGTCCTCATTGATAGTGAATGTACAGGACAGCTACAAGAGTGGATTATTTCAATTTGGAGCATATGTGGTATGGATTCCTACAGTTTGAAATGTGACAGAATCAGTGAATTAATCATCCACTCCTTTATGTACAGTACGGGGTGCGGCACATAACCATGGTGATTTAATACAATACCAGTAAATTAGGCCTTCCAGAATTGTTTGTCCTCCTTTCAGTTTTCAAGATTATAGGTTGGCCAATGGTTTGGTTTTACAGTCAAGTGGCCATTTTACAATTCCTTTTTAAACCTGATTGTATAATTCCCCTGTATTTTCAGTAACTTGTGACTGGCTCTCAACTCCTCCTTTCAAGCCCCTAACCAAGAAAATATATATTTTTTTATTGATCCTCGCTCCTGACTCGCAACGTCAGAGTGCAGGATAGTGGCACCCTTACGGAAAAGCAGAGGTTATTTTGTTCATTAATGGGGGCTTCTGGTTCTTTCCACTGATTAGTTTGATTTCATGTCGAACACACTTAAAGTTTTAAAGTTTACTTATTAGTGTCACAGGTAGGCTTACATTAACACGGCAATGAAGTTATTGTGAAAATCCCCTAGTCGCCACACTCCGGCGCCTGTTCAGACACACTGAGGGAGAATTTAGCATGGCCAATGCACCTTAACCAGCAAGTCTTTCGGACTGTGGGAGGAAACCGGAGCACCCGGAGGAAACCCACGCGGACACGGGGAGAACGTGCAGGCTCCACACAGGCAGTCGCCCAAGCAGAGAATCGAACCCAGGTCCCTGGCGCTGTGAGGCAGCAATGCTAACCACTGTGCCACCGTGCGCCCCTGTATAGGTTGCAGGTCCATGAGTAACTCTTCCTCCTGAGGTTCCTCGAGATAGTTCCACTCAGATCTGATGGGTTCCAAGACGGCTGAGGAGTTCAATTTTTGATCTGTAGACATTGCCCTGTGCAGGGCCGGTAATGCCAGAAGGATTGGGCAAGTGAGGTGTTAGGAAAGTTTAAAGTTGCATTTACACTTGCATTCGGATGAACACTTGTTGGATAGGCTCTCATTGTCAGTGGGTGTAAAGGGGCACCTCCTGTGAAGTGAGGCTATGTAAATAATGGGATCAATTTGTGTACAACACGAGGCTGGACCCCAAGACTAATGAGCAAACTGAATGAGTCATAAAAAAACTGGATGATTAGAAGCTTGTGGAGGAGTTTATAAAGGAAAACAATGCTTGTGGAACACCAGTAAACCAAAAATTGTACATTACACTTGCTATGCAGTGAACTAGATTGAGTTAAAACACACAATTCAACAGGTGAGATTCTCTGGCCTTCCCTCAATGTTTTTCTTGGCGGCGGAAGGTGGCGTGACATTCGCTGGCAACGGGATCTTTGGTCCCACCACTGTCGATAGGAATTCCGAATGAAGCCACGCCATGCCACTGGGAAACCTGCAGCAAGGGGTGTACCAGAAGCAGCACCAGAGTATCGCGCTGGCGTGAACGGCCAGAGAATTCCAGCCAATAATAGAACAACAAAACTCGACCCTTTTCCATGAAGTCCATGATACCAACCCTTTGCTCAGGTTAAAGCCTGGAAATCTTGTTTGAGAATTGATTGGATTTGATTTTTCACTGTCACGTGCGTTAGTAGACAGTGAAAAGTATTGTTTCTTGCGTGCTAGACAGACAAAGCATACCGTCCATAGAGAAGGAAAGGAGAGAGTGCAGAATGTGGTGTTACAGTCATAGCTAGGGTGTAGAGAAAGATCAACTTAATGTGAGGCAAGTCCATTCAAAAGTCTGATGGCAGCAGGGAAGAAGCTGTTCTTGAGTCGGTTGGTACGTGATCTCAGACTTTTGTATCTTTTTCCCAATGGAAGGAGGTGGAAGAGAGAATGTCCGGGATGCATAGGGTTCTTAATTATGCTGGCTGCTTTGTTGAGGCAGTGGGAAGTGAAGACAGAGTCATTGGATGGGAGGCTGGTTTGAGTGATGGGCTGGGCTACATTCATGACGCTTTGTAGTTTCTTGCGATCTTGGACAGAGCAGGAGCCATACCAAGTTGTGATACAACCAGGAAGAATGCTTTCTATAGTGCATCTGTAAAAGTTGGTGAGAGTTGTAGCGGTCATGTCTCCTGAATATTTCACGTTGATAAATTTCCCTTTTGAAATGGTGAGAACACCAGTGTCGGAAGGATCCTTCTCTTTCTCCCTCTATCTCTTGTCCCTGACCACTGGAACTGTAACCAGGCAACTGCTTTATAGGTCTTTAGCTAGGGCCACTTGTGAGTGGGTGACTCCTTTCTTCTTCAAAGGGAAGTTACTTTCCTTCCAGTGGGGAAGAGGTTCGAGCTGAGCATGGTGCCGGTCGTAACCTGACAAACAATTTGAAATGGGTGATTCTCGACATGGGGTTGTGGGCACAAGCCTGTATCGTGCCCACTGAACGGCAGAGCACGTTGACCCAGCGTGTGTACATGTTAGAGCTCAATGCTGTCGACAGATTCATCAACATGTTGGTGTAATGGCACAAGGCTGTGAAATTCAAGTACGTGTATGCCTTGTAACCGGATCTCTGAACAAATGTTACACCCAATATTGGAACAGCCGTTTTGGAGACTCATGAAGACTTGCCCTTTGTCCTTGTTTTGTTGGCGTGCACGTGTGTGTACTCCTGCTTCTATAACAGCTTCCGTATCCAAAGCAAATAAAAGACCCACTCTCCTGCTTTCTCCACGGAGGCAGCCTTGCCCACTGAGTAGCTGCCAGTGTATGTTAATAATGTTTAAGCTATTGTGCTTGGGTCAAACTGCACATATCTGTAAATTAATCGGTTGTAAATGTTCGCTGCTTTACTCGGTTTACCCATCGTTCTGGTTCACATTCTCCCCCCTCCCTTAGCTCTGAGTCACCGACGCTTGTGTGGAATCAGATGCTGGGGTGCAGAGACAGACCGCTGTAGTCTGCCATATTTTTCTTCACGCGAGCCTTTTGTTAAACTCGTTTACGGGATGTGGGCGTCACTGGCTGGGCCGGCATTTATTGACCATCCTTAATTGCCCTTGGAAGGCATTTGTGAGTCAACCCCATTGCTGTGGCTCTGGAGTCACATGTAGGCCAGACCGGGTAAGGACGGCAGATTTCATTCCCTAAATGGCATTAGTGAACCAGATGGGTTTTTCCCACAATCGATCATGGTTTTATGGTCGTGGCTTAATCTCACTATCCTGCTCTGTTCTTTGTGTTTCTTTTCAAACACCTACCTCATTTATTTCTGGGTTTCCTATTCCACAGTCCCACATTTTAACCACCACAGGTGCCAGGGTTCGGCTTTGTGACCTGTCCCTTTGATTTTCTTTGTGGTTATCTCAAAATCCTCTGGTCTCCCTTCACAGCCTCACAAATGTTTGGTCATGGTACTTTATAGAATCATAGAATCATAGAAACCCTACAGTGCAGAAGGAGGCCATTCGACCCATCGAGTCTGCACCGACCACAATCCCACCCAGGCCCTACCCCCACATATTTACCCGCTAATCCCTCTAACCTACGCATCTCAGGACTCTAAGGGGCAATTTTTAACCTGGCCAATCAACCTAACCGGCACATCTTTGGACTGTGGGAGGAAACCGGAGCACCCGGAGGAAACCCACACAGACACAAGGAGAATGTGCAAACTCCACACAGACAGTGACCCGAGCCGGGATTCGAACCCGGGACCCTGGAGCTGTGAAGCAGCAGTGCTAACCACTGCGCTATCGTGCCACCCTTATGCATACTGTACTTGTATGCAAAAGCCTTGGTCCCTCCCCATCCTCAGATTCAGTCGACCCATGGGGAGTGATTTAATGGCCTCCCCCTCCACACCTCACAGCAAGCTTGAAGGCTCTGGGGGGGTGGGGGGGGGGGAAGTGGGGGGTTAGATTTCATCAGAGGAGTGGGTTCCCCACTATCTTTTCCCCTCCACCCAAATAAGTCAAGGGTGGGATCGCTCATGGACATCTTTCCCACCTGGATACTACTAGAGGCTGATAAGGGGGCAATTAATGTCACTGGTATGCACCCAATGATTGGACACGGATTAGCTACATAAGAAGCTTGAAAAGCAGCCCCTGTCTGGTTTGCTGTCAGGTTCCTGGGTGGTGAGGGGGGGGGAGGTGGCACTGTTCCCTGGCACTGTTCACTGTTCAAAGGCACTCAGCACCTGGCATCACAAAGTGGGTGGAGGCCAGGCACTGAGAGCCGCCCTCCCTTCCTTTTCTCCCGATTCCCCGTGACCCCCCATCATGCTCTCACTTACCTATGCCCCAAGCCCCTCGCTGATCCCAAGTCTCTGGTGGGTGCAATGCCAGCAGCTGCCACCACTCCCAGTGGCACTGATGGGGAATGGAGAGTTAGACTAGACCATCAGCTCTCCGAGAATGGGGCGTTTCCTTATGCCAAGGTCCCATCCTGGGGAAGGCCTGCTGATGGCCAGAAATGGCTGATGGGCACTTAATATGGCAGCCTACCCCAACAGAGGAGATACGGGGCTCTCGTTGGCTTGGGGGAGGGGGGGGTGAGATGAGACCCCTGTCACCTGGATTAAGTTCAACCCCGTTGTATTTCGTGTGAAAACAATCTTGGATAGGGAGCCACTTAAATGAATTCATCGTGACTTGGAAAAACAGGCTTGAGCTTTTGGAGGGGGAGCTGTGAACTTTCTTCCTCCTGGCCAGAGAAAGTTGGGTCAAGGAGACCCAGAATGTATTGTGGAAAGGGGAGGGAGGGGTGGAGATGGCAGAAGAGAGAGAAAATAAGGACAAAATGTTATGCGCTGCTGACCTATACCAAAGTTTCTGTCCAGGGTGAAACACAATCTTCTTTGCCTATAACAGTATTTGTAGTTTATGTGAAAAACATTGATGGTCTTATTCAGACTTAACACGCAATCGATAATGTCTGTGTGGAGTTTGCACATTCTCCTCGTGTCTGCGTGGGTTTCCTCCGGGTGCTCCGGTTTCCTCCCACAGTCCAAAGAAGTGTGGGTTAGGTTGATTGGCCATGCTAAAATTGCCCTTAGTGTCCTGGGATGCGTAGGTTAGAGGGATTAGTGGGTAAATATATAGGGATATGGGGGTAGGGCCTGGGTGGGATTGTGGTCGGTGCAGACTCGATGGGCCGAATGGCCTCTTTCTGTGCTGTAGGGTTTCTATGATTTCTATGATAACGTGTGCTAAATGTACCCAGGACATGTGCCATGCTATGTACAAATGTGTCGTATACAACCAAATACAGCAGTTTGAATCGATTTAAATATTGCGTAACAGAAGTCGCACAATGGGCCAAGGTTTCTGGTCATCTGTTTCGATCCTATGACCACTGTGAACTGAAGTAAACTGAATTTGGCACCTCCAATAAACATGGGGATTCCCACTAAATGGAACATGAGTCACCTCTTTATCTGGTTATCCAGATGGCTTTGCTCCACAAATCAGCCTCTGAGTGTTTTTAGGAGTCCCATTGCTGTAGTGAGGCGGGGGGGGGGGGGAGGGTGGAAAGTTGGACCGGGGCAGTTATCAGACAGAGCAGTGATATGATACTTAAAACGCTCTCGACGTTTAACTTCCCAGCTTGCCAGTGCACACTAACTGTGTCTCACTTAGGGTAGTTCTGTAAAATATTCATTGGAACACCTCATTCCCCCAAACTTCACTCGTCCCTTTTAGTAATGGTAATGTTTTTTTATACACTGAATAACATTACAATATGTTCCGGATATCGCTGCTGGTTGTACAGCACACTGGGGATGGGAATATCTTTGATTTTATATGAAAAACAATCAACTGTTTGCTAGTCAACCCTCCAAAACTTGTTTAGACCAGAGCCAGCTAAACCAATACAGGATCTTCATTGTGCATACATTTGGCTGGGACATTAGCAATGAGAGTTGCTCTAACTGTGTCTACAATTTGACATATGTAAAGCAGGTAATCAGAATCAGTTAGTTGACAGAAGAACCTGCTTTTTTTTTTGCAGTTCAGAGAAGGTTTACTTGACTCATTCATAGAAACATAGAAGATAGAAGGAGGAGGAAGCCATTTGGCCCTTTGAGCCTGCTCAGCCATTTATCACGATCATGGTTGATTGTCCAACTCAATGGCCTAATCCTGCTTTCTCCCCATAACCTTTGATCCCATTCAAGTGCCATATCCAGCCATCTCTTGAACACATTCAATGTTTTGGCATCAACTTCTTCCTGTGGTAATGAATTCCACAGGCTCATCATTCTTTGGGTGAAAAAATGTCTCCTCATCTCCATCCTAAATGTTCTACCCCGAATTCTCAGACTGTGATCCCTGGTTCTGGACTGTCCCACTATTGGGAACATCTTCACTGCACCTTCCATGTCTAGTCCTGTAGAATTTTATAAGTCTCTATGAGAATCCCCCCTCATTTGTCTGAACTCCAGCGAAAACAATCCTAACCTAGTCAATCTCTCCTCGTACATCAGTCCCGCCATCCCCAGAATCAATCCCTGTGCTGAGGGACCGAATTAAAGGTTGGTTGAACAGATTGGGTCTATTGGAGTTTAGAAGAACGAGAGGTGATCTTATTGAAACATACAAGATCCTGAGGAAACTTGATAGGGTAAATACCCACTTGTGGGGGAGACCAGAACTCGGGGACACAATTTAAGAATGAGAGGTTTTCCTTTTTAAGACCGGGATGAGGAGACATTTTTTTCTTTCAGAGGGTCTTTAGTCTGTGGAATTCTCTTCCTCAGAGAGCAGTGGAGGCTGGGTCGTTGAATTGATTCAAGGCAGAGGTAGACAGATCTTTGATATACAAGGAAGTCGAGGGGTATGGGGGGAGACATGAGAGTGAAGTTGAGACCACAACCAGATCAGCCACGATCTATTGAATGGCAGAGCAGACTCAAGGGGCTGAATGGTCTACTCCTGTTCCTATGTGCGATGAATGGTTAGGATTTGGAATGCAATGGCAACAGATACAGATTCAGTGGTAGTTTTCAAAATGTATTTGGATAAATACTTGAAGCGGAAGAAAGAATTGCAGGGGTTTGGAGAAAGTGTGGAGCGGACCAAACTGGATTGCCCTTCAAGAAAGCCAAAGTAGATTCAGTCAGTTGAGTGACCTCTTTCTGTGCTATTCTCTTCTGATCTAAAGTTTAGCTCTGAAGTTGAACTTTGGATTGTAAGAAAAGTGAAGGAATTCAGTTAAATGCATCATTGGAGCTCAATCTGACTAAATGTGTAGTTGCTCTGCAAATTCAGGGAGGGAGGGAGGGAGGGTTGCTGAGGGTTGGCTACCTCCCAAAATCTACTCTCAATTCTACATCGGAGAACACTTTTCAAAATGGATCTATCCCAACAATACATGAGGAAACTTCAACAGTTGAAACCAAGTTCACGGTAGTTTCTGATGAGACAATTTCACCCATCATGGCTGGAATTTTCTGGCCGTTTACACCCGCCAGCACTATAAGCGAGAACCCTGCTGGCAGGAACAGCTGGAAAATTCCATCCAATAACTAAGGAATCCTATTTCATGGAGATAAAAAGCTGTGTTTGCCATCCCTTGAGTATTCAGATGATGTTCAGGTTGCACTTGAACCTCGGAGTCCAAGATTTAATTTTGCTGTACCGCCTAATAAAATTCTCAAATGTGAAATAACGCTTCAAATTGACCTAAAACAAACCATTTATACCACAGAAAAATGGGCATTTTGATGCAGAAGTTCGCATAAGACTGGATTACTCTTCTGATTACCAGTCAGATCAACCCAACCTTTGAAGTTAGCATAACTAAGGCAGGCCAAGACGCAGAGGTAATTTGATCAATGACTAAGGCCAGAATTCTCCGACGTCGCCTGCAGTTGGGGTTCTCCAGTCCCGCTGCAGTGAATGGAGTTTTCGCTGAGCGCCAAACTCTCCGTGCCCGGTGACGGGGCGAGCGAGATTGGAGAATTCCAGCCTTAGAATGTCGTGCTGCCCTTGGTTGTGTGGGACCCGGGTAGATGCCAGAAGGAAATGGCCTTCCAGGAGATTAATTAATCCTTTTCTCTCAAAGGTAGAGGAGATTTTCCCTGTTTCCAAGGTTTTTCTCACTGGGTAGGAATACATTGACTGGATACGCGAGGGAATAATGATGAACCTGTCCAAGAACTTGGTTCAGCTACAGTTGAAGAAGTGCGTGCAATTCTGCTCTGTAGATGCAAAGCGGATGAGAAGATTTAGTTGCAATGAGGGACTCAAAAAAACAGATCCATGTTTTCAGGTTCAGAGAGGATTAAATGGGAACATATTGCATGTTTTCAAAATCGTGACAGGTTATTAGAACTGTTTGTGAATCTTGTTTTAAAAAAATTGGCACGTAGTTAGGATTAATTCAAGAATCAACAAGGGGGAGAGGAAAGAAATTTTTCATGTCAAAGTCCAATGTATTACCACAGATGACTAATAAAGCAATCAATCACTGCATGTTAAAGCAAATTGGATAAAATCTTGAATCTAAGACCATATTAAAGAATGCATGGAAAGTAGATTGCCATCTTGGCTTCGTTTGGAGGACTCTTATCTGAATCTAAAGGTAATGGGTTCACGATGCCCCATGTATCTCAGCACTGCATCAGTACATTTCAGGAATGGTGACGTTAGCATCTTCTTAGACTGTTTACACCAGGAGGAAGGCCGCTTGGCCGCCAGGTCTGTGCCAGCTCTCTGCAACCTGGTCTCTAATCTCTGCCCTATCCCAACAGCCTTGCAAACATTTTCTCTTCAGGCGCTTAGCCAATTGCCTTTTGAAAGCCAAGATTGCATCTGCCTCCACTGCCCTCTCAGGCAGTGCATTCCAAATCCTAACCACACATTGCATGAACATGTTTTTCCTCACGTCACTGTTGGTTCTTTTGCCATTCACCTTTCTGATGTCCTCTGGTTCTCAGCCCTTCTGCCAATGGGAACAGGTTCTCCCTTCTCCTTGCCTTGGCCCTTCATGATTTTGAACACCAATCAAATCTCCTCTCAACCTCTCTGCTCAAAGGAGAACGATCACGGTTTCTCCAATCTATCAAAACACAACTGAAGTCCTTCATCCCTGGAACTATTCTTGTCAATCTTTTCTACATTCTCTCTCTCTCTCTCTCTCTCTTACTCTTCCACCCTCTCTCTTTCGCTTGCTTTCCCTCCCCCCTCCCCACCCTCTCTCTCTCTCTCTCTCTCTCTTCCCCCCCCCTCTCCCTTACTCTCTGAAGCCTTCACATCCTTTCTAAAGTGTGGTCTACCAAATTGCACACAATATTCCCAGTGGAGGCCAAACCAATATTTTTATAAAGGATCACCATAACTTCCTCACTTTTGTACTCTCCACCTCATTTATAAAGCCCAGGGTCCCATTTGCCTTTGTAACCACTGTCTTGTCTGTTTTCCACCTTCAGTGATGTGTGAACATACACCCCAGATCTCTCTGCTCCTGCATCCCCTTTAGAAATCTACTCTTTGTTGTATATTGCATTCCATCACTCTTCCTACCAAAATGGATCACTTCATACTTCCCTGCATTTCACCTACCCCATATCTCCACTCCCTACCATCCCACCATCCTGCCTGTGTCCTTTCGAAGTCCATCACAACTGCCTTGTAGTTCATGACGCTTCCAAGTTTTGTGTCATCTGTACATTTTGAAATTGTGCACTGCACGTTAATATAATACATCAAGAAAAGCAATGGACTGAGTACTGCCACCTTTACCCGGTCTGAAAATCAGCCATTCACCATTATTCTGTTTCCCGCCAACTTTGTATCTATACTCTCCCACTTTCCCTTTTATTCCATGGGCTTCTACTCTGCTGTCAAGTTTATAATGTAATGCTTTGCCAAACCCCTTTTGGAACTTCTCCACATCCACCCTGGGGTGGCACAGTGGTTAGCACTGCTGCCTCACAGCACCAGCGACCTGGATTCGATTCCAGGCTCAGGTCATTGTCTGCGTGGAATCTGTACGGTTCTCCATGTCTGCGTGGGTTTCCTCCGGATGCTCTGGTTTCCTCCCATAGTCCGAAAGACTGGTTAGGTGCATTGGCCATGCTAAATCCTCCCTCAGTGCACCCGAACAGAGTGTGGCGACGAGGGGATTTTCACAGTAACTTCATTGCAGTGTTAATATAAGCCTACTTGTGACGCTAATAAATAAACTTAAACTAAAAACCCTGTCAATAGGCCTCAGGATCCTAAAAGGTTTCAATCAAGTCGTGTCTTACTCTTCTATACTGCAATGGATATAAACCTAACCCTAAGACAACCTGCCCATTCCTGGCATTAGTTTAGCAAACCTTCTCTGAACTGCTTCTAATGCATTGACATCTCTCCTTAAATAAAGAGACCATGTACACATTACTCCAGATGTGGTTTCACCAATGCCTTGCATAACCAATAGCAAACCTCCCTACTTTTCTAATCAATTCTCCTCACAATAAATGATAACATTCTATTAGCTTGGCTAGTTACTTGTTGTACCTGCATAGTAACCTTTTGTGATTCATGGACTCGGACACCCAGATCCCTCTGCACCTGAGAGCTTTGCAATCTGGGAAAAAAAGCTTGCTCGGGTAGATAAAGGGGGAATTGGGTGGTGGAGAGATCCAGGATTTTCAGAGGGCATTTCAGGCTCCTCAACAACTGGTGACATGGCAACCAGTGGGTAAGGGGAGATACATGAAGGCCAGGTTGGTTGGCCAGAGAAATCTGGCAGGCAGAATCGTCAAGGGTTACGACGAAAGAGCAGGGTAGCCAGACTAACTGGATAAAAAGTCAACACAGGCACGATGGGGGCAAATGGCCATGTTCTGTGCCATCTCAATTTGTAACTTCAACGAATGCAAGTGTTTCATAGGAAATAAGTACAGTAGAGAAATGGGGAATCTCCTCCATTGTCCGGTTCAATGACATCATCTTTGCTTATTCTGCTCTCAAATGGCCAATTGTTGCCAGAACATCCCCAGCAATGATTTCTCTTCATGATCCCACACCAATTCCACTGTAGTTCCTCAAGGATCCACCTTTGACCCCCTCATTTACATGAGGGGCCACCAGGCAAAGCTTCCACTTGTACATGGAGAAAACCCAGCTCTGTCTCTGTGCCAGTACACTCCTGCTGTTGTCAGAATCTTTGTCTGATGTTCGGTGTTGCAAGAGTCCATATTTCCTTTCATTAAATACCAGGAGAATCTGGAGGAGTCGCAATTTCCTCTAGTTAAACACATGGGAAGCCGAAGCCATCATTTTCAGCCCTGGTCATATCCTCTCCCTCAATTCCATAACCCTTCCCGGCCATCATCTTTTCAACTTCAGTTTCAGAATTCTTATACAATCCTGAGCTGAACTTCCTCACCATTAAAAAAAAACCTGCACAACTCCACAACATTGCCCACCCCAATCCTGAGCTTGCTGCTGAAACCCTTATCTAGGCCTTTGCCACCTCCCATGTTCCTTTGCTCTGCTGGCCAACTTTCTATCCATCAAAATGTGTGGGGGATGGAGGAGGCGAGGCTATAAAGAGATGTCAGTATGAGGTTGAATTTTATGTTGGAGGCGTTGGACTAGAAAACACTGTAGGTCAGCAAGGATGGGTGATGTGTGGGCAGAGCTTGGGGCACAGTGGTTAGCACTGCTGCCTCACAGCGTCAGGGACACGGGTTCAATTTCTGGTTTGGGTCACTGTCTGTGCGGAATCTGCAAGTTCTCCCCATGTCTGCATGGGTTTCCTCCCACAGTCCGAAAGACGTGCTGGTTCGGTGCATTGACCATGCTAAATTCTCCCTCAGTGTACACGAACAGGCGCTGGAGTGTGGCGACTAGGGGATTTTCACAGTAACTTCATTGTTGTGTTAATGTAAGCCGACTTGTGACACTAATAAGTAAACTTTAAATGATAGGATATGGGCTGCAGAATCTGGATGAACTCCAGTTTACAAATTTTGCTTTCCCATCGTAACCCTTGGTGATTTTGCCCACCTTTTAATTATTAAATCTTCCCTTGACCTTCTCTGCACCAAGGAGAATAACGTGAAACACACTCTACAAATGCAAGTTCTTTCTTTCCTATCTGTGGGACCCCGTGTGCTTAAATTCTCTACAGCATTCTCCAGTTTGGAGTCAGCACCAGTATGAAGACAATTAGCTGAGGATTGGTGTGCCTCAGAGATAAAGAATCATAGAATCCTACAGCGTAGAAGGAGGCCATTCGACCACAATCCCACCAAGGCCCCATAACCCCGTGCATTTACCCTAGCTAGTCCCCCTGACACTAAGAGGCAATTTAGCATGACCCAATCTACCTATCTTTGGACTGTGGGAGGAAACCGGAGCACCTGGAGGAAACCCACGCAGACACGGGGAGAATGTGCAAACTCCACACAGATAGTGACCCCTGCCGGGAATCGAACCCGGGTCCCTGGTGTAAGGCAGCAGTGCTAATCACCGTGCTGTCCATATCTAAATCTATCCATCAGGGAGCAAAACTTAAAAAGGAGAAGATGGTGGAGGAAACTATCCTCTGAATGTTGGTCCCTTCAAAATCCTTGAATGACAGGAAATATGAGAGCTGGAATTTGCCTATCGCGAATTTGATACCTTGCAGTTTTCTAGTAGGAGTTCAGAACACCTACCAAAACAGATGGCCCTCATTTACAGCACCCCCCCAATAACAATACCATCACATTTACATAGTGCCTTTACTATAATAAAAGCCTAACCAGGATTGCACAGGAGTGTTATCAAGCCTAACTTTGACATCAAGCCACATAAGATGAATTACATATTGAAAAATATCCAAAAGCTCAATTGAAGAGGTAGGTTTTAAGGAGTGATTTTGATTTAGAACATAGAACATAGAAAGCCACAGCACAAACAGGCCCTTCGGCCCACAAGTTGCGCTGATCATATCCCTACCTCTAGGCCTATCTATAGCCCTCAATCCCATTAAATCCCATGTACTCATCCAGAAGTCTCTTAAAAGACCCCAACGAGTTTGCCTCCACCACCATCGACGTCAGCCGATTCCACTCACCCACCACCCTCTGAGTGAAAAACTTACCCCTGACATCTCCTCTGTACCTACCCCCCAGCACCTTAAACCTGTGTCCTCTCGTAGCAACCATTTCAGCCCTTGGAAATAGCCTCTGAGAGTCTACCCTATCCAGACCTCTCAACATCTTGTAAACCTCTATCAGGTCACCTCTCATCCTTCGTCTCTCCAGGGAGAAGAGACCAAGCTCCCTCAACCTATCCTCATAAGGCATGCCCCCTAATTTGATTTGATTTATTATTGTCACATGTATTAGTATACAGTGAAAAGTATTGTTTCTTGCGCGCTATACAGACAAAGCATACCGATCATAGAGAAGGAAAGGAGAGTGCGCAGAATGTAGTGTTACAGTCATTGCTAGGGTGTAGAGAAAGATCAACTTAATGCGAGGTAGGTCCATTCAAAAGTCTGATGGCAGCAGGGAAGAAGCTGTTCTTGAGTCAGTTGGTACGTGATCTCAGAGTTTTGTATCTTTTTCCCGGTGGAAGAGAGAATGTCCGGACTGTGTGGGGTCCTTGATTATGCTGGCTGCTTTTCTGAGGCAGCAGGAAGTGTAGACAGAATCAATGGATGGGAGGCTGGTTTGAGTGTCATAAAAGAAGAGAGAGAGCAAGAGAGAGAGAGAGAATGAGAGGCAGAGAGGGTCAGGGAAAGAAGGATGAGTTTAGGGCCAAGGCAGCTGAAGGCACAGTATCGAATTGTGGAGCAATGAAAATGGGAATGGGGGGTGGTGGGGGGAGCAGGTGGTTGTAGGGTAGGGAGGGGACGGAACAAGTTGCGGGGCGGGAGGAGGTGGGGGGAGGGGTGTTGGGCTGTGGGGAGGGGAATGGGGCAGGTTGTAGGGTTGGGGTGCGGAGGGGGGGTATAGGGCTGTGGGGGGGGAATGGGGCAGGTTGTCGGGTTGGGGGATGGGGATGGGGTGTAGGGCTGTGGGGGGGAATGGGACGGGTTGTGGGGTTGGGGGGATGGGTGTAGGGCTCGGGGTGGGGGAGGGGTGGTAGGGCTGGGGGGTGCACCAGGGGGAATGATTGTAGGGCTCAGGGGGTGGGTGGTGGGTGTAGGGTTGGGGGGATGTGCCGGGGGGGGGGGGGTAGGGGTTGTAGGGCTCGGGGTGGGAGGGGAGGGGTTGTAGGGCTGGGGTGTGCGCGAGGGGGTGGTGGGCAAGGATTGTAGGGCTCAGGGGGTGGGGGGGGGGGGTGGGTGTAGGGTTGGCAGAGGTAACAGAGATGGGGACAGGGATGAGGCCCTGGAAGGATTTGAATGCAAGGATGAGAATTTCAAAAGCGAGGCATTGCTCGATCGGGAGCTAATGTCGGTCAAAATGAGTTATTTGTTTATGACAGTGAGTTGGAGACAAAATCATGAAGCTTTGTTTTATTTTCGACTCTTGTTTGCCACTGTATAATGAGAAGCTAACTATCAAATGTGAAGCTCATTTTCCTGGTCTATCATGAGCATCAACTTTCAATTGCTTGATCATGTAATTTTGTTCAGACAACCCTGCGATTAGTAGCAATGCGTATAAACCATAATAACTGTCTTTAGGTAGGCCTTAATTTTGTTTTGATTTTTGGCACACCAAAGTGGATTGTTAAACCTTAACTGCTGGCCAGGCAAACAAGATTGTGTCACGCTGGGTTGAAGCAGCATGCACTCTGCGGTTCCTAGCTCATTTAACTGAATAAATTCCGGCAAAAATTGAAGCACTTGGAGGCGGGATGGGGCAGGAAGTAAGTTTCAGGTTTTTTCCACCCATGTTTGAATCCAGGTTGACGGGCTGAATAATTCTGAATAATTTAACCCGCAAAGTGAAATCCGTGCAACAGTCAGAATTATTGGTGACGGTGGGATCCACGTCACAAAACTGCCCCTAATTGGGCGCTAAGTTGGTGCTTCTCTTAAAAGCCACAGGGTGCCTGGCGTGGGAAATGAATGCAACGCTTCTGAGACTGTAGCTCGTTGTTAGAAGGGAGCTTGAGTCTGTATCCGGTCGCACCGCACCCAGCCGTGGCATGTTTTGATGTTGACATTGGGTGCCTGCATTGAAAAAATGTCACACACCTCAGAACAAACACAGTTTGACAACCATGAAATAATCATCATTTAGAAAAAAAAAATTAGACGGCCGGGCGAGTTCAGTGTTGTGTTGTTCGAAACTTGTGTCCCTGCCCTGTCTTTCAACACAACTCGTTCGCTAAGACTTCCAAAGAATTGGCGTTTCTCCAGTACCTCAACTGAACTGAGTATGACTCTAGATGTTTAAATTTATTCATGAGTGTCACAAGTCGGCTGACATTAACACTGCAATGATGTTACTGTGAAAATCCTCTAGTCGCCACACTCCGGCGCCTGTTCGGGTACACCAAGGGAGAATTTAGCATGGCCAATGCACCTAACCAGCACATCTTTCGGACTGTGGGAGGAAACCGGAGCACCAGGAGGAAACCCACGGAGACAGGGGAGAACGTGCAGACTCCGCACAGGCAGTAACCCAAGCCGGGAATCGAACCTGGGTCCCTGGCGCTGTGAGGCAGCAGTTGTGGGCCATTTAACCTTGGGCAATGGGAACAGATGCTGGAATTTTACCGCCTTGCCCACTCGAGGCTCATAAGAATCTGCCTGAGGCCAAGAGAGAATGGGCCTGAGTAAGATGCTCTGTTGGAGAGCCGGTGCACACTCAATAGGCCTAGTGGCCTCCTTCTGCACTGTCTGGATTCTATACCCCAGGGCAGGGTGAGACTCACACAATGGCATTTTCTGTTGGCCTTGGGCAGGATCTTACAAGCTTCAGGCGGACGAGTGGTAAAATTCCGCCCAGAGTATTTGGGACTCCAGCCTGATATCCATCCACACTTTCTAGCAGGATTCTCCAGCTCAGGTTACCGTCCTGCATCTCTCAACATTTACTCACGGTAGAGAGGGCAACTTGGCTGTTCTTTCTTAGCCGGAGCAGGAGGGAAGGCCCTCCAGACGGCCTCAGTGCCCCTGTCCCAGGCACGGATGCCAGGGTGTGCACCCACTGCTGCCCCCAACTCGCCGCTAAAATTGGCCTTAATCGACTGGGTTTCTTTCCACGCTTGCTAAGCATGCAGCTGTACCAGTGTGAAGAAGCCTTTGTGCGGCCAAGTTGAACAAAATCGGTCTTTTTGCTTACGAGCAAGAAAATAGCTGACCTGTGGCCTTCACTGTTGTGCTGGAGTGTCCATGGAAAAGCTGATTTAACAGCAAATGCAGCATAATAGGCCAGTGTGGATCACGCTTTGACCCCAGTAGTACCAGTGTAGCTTTTGTTTGTCCTTGGTATTGAGGTCACTGCACTGCCTTGTTTCTGAGGCTGACTGTCTGCCATCCAGCACCCGGTTCTCCAGGAAGTTCTTATCTCTACGCAAAAGCGTTCACTTTGATGTTTTGAGATTTATTCGGTTAAATTTGTTAATTGCAATTAAATGTGACGAAGTATTTGTGGCTCAATAATTTCATGTAAGCCATCGCTTTCCCACGCCCACGTGTGTGGATTGTGTAAGTACTTGCAAACGATGGCCAAGGTATTTCACTTCTGCTCGGGGCTGCACAGTGGTTAGCACTGCTGCCGTCACAGCGCCAGGAGCCCGGGTTAGATTCCTGGCTTGGGTCCCTGTCTGCGGAGCCTTCACGTTCTCCCAGTGTCTGCGTGGGTTTCCTCCGGGTGCTCCGGTTTCCTCCCACAGTCCAAAGATGTGCAGGTTAGGGTTGGCCATGTTCAGTTGCCCGTTAGTGTCCCAAGATGTGCATGTTAGGGGGATTAGCGGGGTAAATGAGGAGGGTTATGGGGATAGGGCGGGGTAGGCCTGAGTAAGATGTGCTGTCGGAGAGTCAGTGCACTCTCAATAGGCTTAGTGGCCTCCTTCTGCACTGTCTGGATTGTGTGCTCCTTATTTGTATGTTCGGTTAATGTAACAGTTGAGAAATATACAATATGGTCAACGTGTAAATACTCCGAGGGCACGATCTTACCGGCCACGCCGCCACGCTCCCGCTGCAGCGAAGTCGGAAACCTCCATTCACTGCAGCGGGGTGGGAAAATCCCAGCCATGGGTGAGGTCAGAGAATCTGGCCCTTGATCTTATTTCTTTTGTTGCAGTCTTTATCTTGGCAGCTCCGAGTCAAAAGGTGGTGGGTTCAAGTCCCACTCCAGAACACAAATGTAAGTTGACACTTCAGTGCATCCTGAGGGAGTGCTGCACTATCCTGTGGGAGGTGCTGTCTTTCCAATTAGACAGAGGTTACTGTCAGCCTCCTCAGATGGACGTGAAACATCCTGCAGCCCCGCTATTCCATAGAAGATCCCCGTTGATTTGGCCAATGTTTATTCCTTGACCTCATTAAAACAGCTTAACTAGTCATTCGCACATTGCTCTTTGTGGGAGTTTGCTGTGTAGAAATTAACTGCTGTGTTTCCTACGTTACAACACACAACAGAAATTCTTCACAGGTGGTAAGAAGCTTTGGGATATCCTGAGGTGTTGATGAAGCGTCTACAAACCTGCACGTTTTAAACACCTCTATTTGATTTTCTGTTGTGGCACGGTGGCACAGTGGTTAGCACTGCTGCCTCACAGCGCCAGGGACCAGGGTTCGATTCTCGGCTTGGGTCACTGTCTGTGCGGAGTCTCCCTGTGTCTGCGTGGGTTTCCTCCCACAGTGCAAAGATGTGCAGGTTAGGTTGATTGGCAATGCTAAATTTCCCCTTAGTGCCAGGGGGATTAGCAGGGTAAATATGTGGGGTTATGGGAATAGAGTCTGGGCAGGGATGTTGTTGGAACAGGCTCGTAGGGATTCTATGATTCTAGCTTGGTAGACACAGTGTTATTGCTCCTATGATCACATTTGCTGCCTTTTAAAAATTGAAGTGACCTCCAAACCCGAAAAGTTTCTCCAATCTGTACTAACTTTTCTGACCTTACATGGGGTGATAGTATGGTTGCTATAATCACTGCGCTTGAGGCAGGAGGAGATGGTGGCAAAGTGGTACTATCACTGGGCTATCAATCTACGGGCCCAGACTAATGCTCTGGGGACACGGGTTCGAACCCCCCACCCCCCGCCACAATATCCTTTGATCCCCTTTGTCTCAAGTGCTATATCTAACTGCTTCATGGAAACATTCAATATTTTGGCCTCAACTATTTTTTGTGGTAGCAAATTCCATAGGCTGACCACTCTCTGGGTGAAGAATTTCTCTTCATCTCTTCCCTAAACAGTCTATCCTGTATCCTCAGACTGTGGCCCCTGGTTCTGGACACCCCCACCATCGGGAACATCCTTCTTGCATCTACTCTGCCTAGTCCTGTTAGAACATAGAACAGTACAGCACAGATGTTGTGCCAAGCTTTATCTGAAACCAAGATCAAGCTATCCCACTCCCTATCATCCTGGTGTGCTCCATGTGCCTATCCAATAACCGCTTAAATGTTCCTAAAGTGTCTGACTCCACTATCACTGCAGGCAGTCCATTCCACACCCCAACCACTCTCTGCGTAAAGAACCTACCTCTGATATCCTTCCTGTATCTCCCACCACGAACCCTATAGTTATGCCAAGAATTGGAATTTTATGTTTCTATGAGACCCCCTTCATCCTTCTGAACTCCAGCGAATACAATTCTAACTGACTCAATCTCTCCTCATACATCAGTCCTACCTTCCCAGGAATCAGACTGGTGGACCTTCTCTGCACTCCCTCTAGAGCAAGAACGTTCTTCCTCAGATAAGTAATGGTGACTGTGAAACTGTCATCGACTGTTGTAGAAACCCATCTGGTTCACTAACCTGTTACCCGTATCTGGTCTGGACTACACCTGACTCCAGGCCAACAGCAGTGACGCTGACTTTTAACTGCCCTCTGATACGGTTGAGCAAACAAGGGCAATTAAGGATGGGCAACAAACACTGGCCTAGCCAATGCTGACACCCATATCCCATGAAGAAAAGCAACAAAAAAAGTAAGGGAAAAGTTCAACAGGGTTCCTGCACCTGATAGTCATCCAGTGGCAGGCAGCTGCTAAAAGAACATGCATTGTTTTTGGGTTTTTGCACTTGTTTCCTGTAAATCTAAATGAAGAGCTTGTCGGATGAGGAACGGTTAAGGACTCTGGGTTTGTACTCATTGGAGTTTAGAAGGATGAGGGGGGATCTTATTGAAACTTACAGGATACTGCCAGGTCTGGAGAGAGTGGACGTGGAGAGGATGTTTCCACAAGTAGGAAAAAACTAGAACCACAGGGCACAACTTCAGACTAAAGGGACGGTCTTTAAAACAGAGATGAGGAGGAATTTCTTCAGCCAGAGAGTGGTGAATCTGTGGAACTCTTTGCCGCAGAAGGCTGTGGAGGTCAGGTCATCGAGTGTCTTTAAGACAGAGGTAGCTAGGTTCTTGATTAATTAGGGGATCAGGGGTTGTGGGGAAAAGGCAGGAGAATGGGGATGAGAAAAATATCAGCCATGATTGAATGGCGGAGAAGATTCGATGGGCTGCGGAGCCTAATTCTGCTCCGATGTCTTATGGTCTTAAAGAAAATTTATATAAACTGCATTAATTTGACATTTAATAAGTGATGAGGAATGTAAATTCTGAATCCCACCAACGGTCTAATTAGAATGCTTAATGAATACTTGTTCGATATTCACAGGTGGGTTTGTGTTGCAGGGTTTGTCTTGCTCACCAAACTGAAACCCACAGTGTTTATCACCTATTCCCAAAGACAATTTCCATATTATAATGAGAAAGGCATCTTGTAACAATACGCTAATTACCTAAATTAATTAACTTCGATATTTGTAAAGCGGCAGTCAGGAGATGCCCACCACAGTCAAATAGCAGGGGTTTGGCAGCGAGGCCAAGGTCTTGAGGAAGCTTTCATCGACACAAGTGAAATTAATGATTTTGCTTAAAGTTCAACGAGTCACGTAGTAGCTGAATTTGCTTTTCCATCTTTGGAATTAATCATTTATTCCGTAACAAATTTCCTTGAGGTTAATGGATTGCATCACCTTGCGCAGGCAGAAAATTCCATGTTGGTCTACGTAAGTAGCTGAGAGGAAAGAGGAAGCTGTTGGATTTCTCACGGTACATTCATTGCTGCTTAGAATTATGAGTATTTCTGTCCCCCTGCCTCCCCAACCCCCCCCCCCCCCCCCCTCATCCCCACACCCCCTTCCCAAACATTCAAAACTGCCGGTAAGCCATGTAGTAGGGGTTGACTTGGCAAAGGTTTGGCAACAATCCAATAAAGTCGTTTCATGTCTGAACTTTAAAAAATTCATTCATGGGACATGGGCGTCGCTGGCTGGTCAGCATTTATTGCCCATGCCTAGTTGCCCGAGGGCAGTTGAGAGTCAACCACATTGCTGTGGCTCTGGAGTCACATGTAGTCCAGATCGGGTAAGGACCGCAGATTTCCTTCCCTAAAGGACATTAGTGAACCAGATGGGTTTTTCCTGACAATTGACAATGGTCATCAGTAGATTCTTAATTCCAGATTTTTTTATTATATTCAAATTCCACCATCTGCCGCGGCGGGATTCGAACCCGGGTCACCTGAACATTAACCGAGTTTCTGGATCGATAGTCTAGTGAAAATGCCACTAGGCCATTGCCTCCCCTGCAGTGTAGATAATCAACACACAGTGTTCCTTATGTCCTGTTGTTTCCAAAGTCTATAATTTCGGCTTAAAGTTTCCTTCGGGCAGTTTTTCTGTGGTTTTCAAGCAAATTGAAGCATTTTGCTTTCATTAAAACACAAGGAGTTAGCTTGTTCTGCAGACAGGTGCTGAAACTCTTCAAAACATTTGGAGTGGCATGAACATCACTCTTTTAAAAAGGAACGCTGTGAGATAACGAAGATCCTTGGCAATATGACTTGTTTTTTGATTTAAACTGATGTCAGTAGAACATTCTACAACCATCGAAACGTATCCAAATTAATTTTCCTGTCACCCACATACGACCTGCCTTGACTGATCCAGTCGCCCCGTTATCCGGGATCGGCCATTGTGCTCACCCTGGTCTCAAATCCCTTTCCCACTTGTTCCCCATATCCCTTTTTTTTGTTAGAAGTATGTCTATCCCCTTCTTGAAACCATTCAATGATTCAGACTCCACCGCGCAATGGGGCAGCGAGTTCCACAAATTCACCAGCCTCTGCGAGAAATAGATTTTCTCTTCTTGTATGTATTCACAATTCCTTTATGAAAGTTGGCATTGAATATGCTTCCATCACTTGTCCAGTCATTGCATTCCTGACCTTGCTGTGTTGGGGAAAAATATCTCCTCTATCATTCCTTGCGGCTTTTTCGTAAACATCTGTGTCCTGTGGTTGTTGACCACACTGCCAATGGGCAGACAGTTTCGCCCGAACCACCCACTCCCACCAAACCTTGCATAAATTTTAAAGTTTATTTATCAGTGTCACAAGTAGGCTTACATTAACACTGCAATGAAGTTACTGTGAAAATCCCCTAGTCATCACACACCCATTAGGGTACACTGAGGGAGAATTTAGCATGGCCAATGCATCTAACCAGTACATCTTTCAGACTCTGGGAAGAAACCGGAGCACCCGGAAGAAAGCCACGGGGAGAACATGCAGACTCCGCACAGACAGTGACCCAAGCCAGGAATTGAACCTGGGTCCCTGGCGCAGTGAGGCAGCAGTGCTAACCACTGTGCCGCCATGCCACCCGCCATCTCCCTTTAACCTTTTCCACTCTAAGGAGAACAATCCCAACTTCTCCAGAGTCTCCATATCATTGAAGCAGTTGCCCTGGTACCATTCGAGCACATCTCAAAGGAACGTAAGAATTAGGAGCAGAAGTAGGCAAATTCAGCCCTTCGAACCAGCTCCGCCATTCAATCAGATCATGGCTGATCCCTCCCTGGTCTCAAATCCACCTCCGCACTTGATCCCCATATCCCTTCTTTTGTTAGAGGTATGTCTATCTCCTTCTTGAAACCATTCAACGATTCCCAGACTCCACTGCGCTGTGGGGCAGCGAGTTCCAAAAATTCACCACCCTCTGCGAGAAGTAGTTCCTCCTCATCTCAGTTTTAAATCTACCGCCTCTCAACCTATACCTGTGACCTCTGGTTTGAGATCCTCCTATAAGAGGAAGCATTTGGTCTACATTTACTTGATCAATCCTTTTTAAAATTTTATATACCCCGATCACATCCCCCTCTCATCCTTCTGTGCACCCTCCCTGAGATACTTGACCTTCTCCTGAAAATGTGGTGGCTAGAATGGGACGACAATAAAACACTCTGTCCGAAGCGAATTTGTCTGAATCTTGTTGTCTAATTAGCCGGCTAATTATTACCCATCAAAGAGAGATCAGGCTTCTTTTCATCTTCCTTGGTTTCCAGCACCCAGCCAGTTGCTCGGGACTTTCAGCAGCGTTGCCATGGGAACCGAGCTAAGTTTAAGTGATCAACAGAAAGGAATTCCATTGCACTGGTGTAAATTTGATTTAAGTTAGAAATTAAAGATGAAGAATGGGTGTATTTCTCTCCAATAATTGAATCTATTGAAGGGTCCTTGCTGTAAAATGTTCCTTTGAGAATTTATGACTTCAGTAATCTTCAGGGGACAGAGCCCGTGCTAGGTATGTCCCACTTAGGAATACTGCCCTGTTCATAAGTTACAAGTTCATAAGACAGAGGAGCAGAATTAGGCCATTCGGCCCATTGGGTCCGCTCTGCCATTCGATCATGGCTGATATGCTCCTCATCCCCATTTTCCTGCCTTTTCCCCATAACCTTTCAACCCATTACCAATTAAAAATCTAACTCCTCCTTAAATTTACTCACCGTCCCAGCATCCACCGCACTTTGGGGTAACGAATTCCACAGATTCACAACCCTTTGGGAGAAGTAGTTTCTCCTCAGCTCTGTTTTAAATTTGCTACCCCTTATCCTAAGACTAAGACCTCTCGTCCTAGAATGCCCCACCAGCGGAAGTATCTGCTCCATGTCTACTTTATCCATACCTGTTTTCCGTCTTGTGCTCTTGGGACATTTTCCTGGGTTCTCAGGGTTTAAGGGGATTGAAATGTTAGTTATTACAATTATTATTTGCATCTTTTGGGGACACACTTCTTTGAAAGGAGTTCGAAGAGGACGATACACGTTGGCACAGTGGTTAGCACTGCTGCCTCACGGCTCCAGGGACCCGGGTTCGATTCCCGGCTTGGGTCACCGTTTGTGAAGAGTCTGCACATTCTCCCTGTGTCTGCGTGGGTTTCCTCCGAGTGCTCCTCCCACAGTCCGAAAGACGTGCTGGTTCGGTGCTTTGGCCACACTAAATTCTCCCTCAGTGTACCCGAACAGATGCCGGTGTGTGATGACTAGGGGATTTTCACAGTAACTTCATTGCAGTGTTAATGTAAGCTTACTTGTGACACTAATAAATCAACTAGAGTCCCAGCTTCCAAGAAAAAATATTATTCATGCTGTATCCCCCACGTTGCACTTTCTGTTCCTCTACTCTGTTACAACTCTTCTCTGCTTAGGTCTATGTGGGTGTTTAACTGTGCTGTCCCTTCCAGGGGAGAATTCTGGAACTGCTGAAATCAAAGAGTTAGTGAAAAGGCTGTTCTTAACTGTCACTCCCTAATCATGCATAAATGCAGAGGAAACTCTGCACCTATATCTTCGGTTATGTGGTGGCACTTCAGGCATTGTCAAGACAATTCAGGCTTCGAGAGGTGGCATGGTGGCACAGTGCCCTCACAGCACCAGGGACCCAGGTCCAATTCAAGCTTTGGGTGTCTGTCTGTGTGGAGTTTGCACATGCTCCCCGTGCCTGCTTGGGTTTCCTCCGGGTGCTCCGGTTTCCTCCCGCAGATGTGCATAGTATGTCTCAGATTTCCACTACCCATTTCCTGTGCCTGTAAAACACAATTGTGACATCTCAATAGGTTTATAGGATAGGACTAGGTGAGTCTCTGTGAAGTAATCCTCTCGCCTGCATGCATTTTAAAGCTACTCAACTCTCCCCACCACCCCAAGATTATAATCCCCTTTATTCCTCCTAAACTGACCTTGAAAACCTGCCCCCTTGCCCTCATGATGTGGAGATATGAATGGAACTCTCACTCACCTGATGAAGGGGCAGCGCTCCGAAAGCTAGTGTGGCTTTTGCTACCAAATAAACCTGTTGGACTTTAACCTGGTGTTGTGAGACTTCTTACTGCCCTTGCCCTCTGCCCAGATCCTTCTCTGACCAAACCCCCAGCCTTATCCCTCTCCGATGGCCATGTCCTCTTCCTGTGTGACCTGCGTATAGGCCCGACAGCACTCCACTACTGAGCTGTGGCGGTGCTGAGACTGTTCTAGCTGCTGGCAGCATGCTGTTGTTGTGGGGCGACCTGGCCTAATGTAGGCCAGCCGCTGTTTGACATTTCCTGTAAGCTGGTAAGGGGTGAGCAATGCCAACCCTTTTGGCTAAGATCAAGAGTCACATCATGCCCAGGATGGGGTGCGATGCCTTATCTGGTCATCTTGGATCTTGTTTGTCTCTCTTGTGGGGACCATGAATCGAAGTCAATTGAATTTTGAATTTGGTTTTTGGAGCAAGCAATGTTTAATAAATAACCCCAGGGGTCAGCTGTAAAGGAACGGCGCTTTACTGCACTAAATGAAGTAAGTTACAAAGCCCATGCTCAGAGTGGACTGGGCAAACCCAAGTCCATTCCTTGTGTGATGACCCCCAGGACTTGCATGGGGGGAAATCACTGATTGACCTCCCTGTGGAACACGAGCTCCCTGGTGATTGGTAATTACCTCGCCAAGTGGAGCTTGTATACCGAGCCCTTCATAAAGCAGACCCCCGAGTGGGTCCATTGATGTATTCTCCCCGTGTCTGCGTGGGTTTCCTACGGGTGCTCCGGTTTCTTCCCACACTCCAAAGATGTGTGGGTACGGCCATGCTAAATTGACCCTTAGTGTCAGGGGGATTAGCAGGGTAAATACGTGGGGTTACAGGGATAGAGCCTTGGTGGGGGTTGTTGTTGGTGATGGCTCGATGGGCCAAGTGGCCTCCTTTTGGGATTCTTATGGATTCCGTTCATGAAAGCTCTGCCTTCTCAACCTTGCCTCTCGCTTGAGGTGTGGTGATCCTCGGGTTAAATCACTACCAGTCAGCTCTCTCCCTCAAATGAGAGAGCAGCCTATGGTCATTTGGGACTATGGCAACTTTACCTTACATTAAATCCAGTCGTTGTTGACTTCATGTCACCAAGTGCCTCAATGTGCACTCAACCCGTCACCAAGGTGTCACAGTGAATCACGTGTCTGAGAGCTGCCCGACATGGCCCGCTCTGCACAAATGCCCATAAGCACATGGCAGTTGTGCCTGGCACTGCACTCGACCACACAGATTAATCAAAACAGGCTTTTTGTTTCAAAATAAATTCATCTAAAGGCCTCTTTGTTCGCGTGGGTTTGGCTACCAGCTGCAAATGCACGCCCGTTGCTCCGTCATGAAGGGGAGGTATTGTTGGACGTATACAGCTGGGCTGAAGATGACCATCTTGTCTCAGTCAGTGCTTGTGAACTGTCATTGTTAAAGGGAAATAAATCACTCGAAACCGGGCTTCTACACATTAGCCCTGGGATGGTCCAATTCAATTCTGTATCTGCAGCAAATATAATATTGGCAGGAAACAAAATTAGCATATTTGTTTGAAATAATGGAGCCTGGTGCAAAATATCTTTAGGTTAAAGGGTATTCTTAAGCCCTCCTGGAGGTGATGGGTCAACAGGCCATCAATCCTAACCTTTTATGTCCATTCCTTCACAGGATGTGGGTGTCACTGGCTAGGCCAGAGTTAATTGCCCATCACTAATTGCCCTTGAGAAGGTAGTTGTGAGCTATCATCTTGAACCATTGCAGTCCATGTGGTGTAGGTACATCCACAGTGCCATTAAGGAGGGACAGGTACCTTGGCTTGAGATGTACCGTGGCTGTGTAACCTCTACCCCAAAGCTATGGCATTTTGCGCTCCATAGACGGGGTTTTCCCGGAAGTGGGAGGCAGCGTGCCGTTCACTGGCAGCGGATTCTCTGGTCCCGCCAATGGGATTTCCCATTGATGTCACCCCATTCCAACGCGGGACCAGAGAATCCCGCCGGCGTGAATGGCCAGCGGATGCCAGCCCATTTATATTGAGGTTGTGCCGGGGGAGAACCCAAACGGAATGTCACGGAAGTGTTTTTGCTCCATCTCCTTTGGGCAGTGAAAGTAAATGGTTGTCGGTTGCAGCCAGGCCACCATTTTGATCTGGTTGTGGACACAGCGATGAAGGTTGGCAGTACAATGTTCACACTGGTTAGAAAGGAACTTTCATTTGACGAGCACTTCCCAGGATATCCCAAAGGGCTTCACAACCAATGAACTTGTTTGGGTGAATCATTGCTTGGGTGAATCATTGCTGCTATAATGTAGATGAAGTAGGCAAGTAGAAAGCAAGTCACGAGGATACCAAAAGTCTTCAAACGGAGGTGGGTGGCTGAGTGAGTGGGCATTTATTTGCAAGTGGCGTACAATTGGGGAAAATGTTCATTTTGACACTTCAAAAAGCAGAATATTATTTAAATAGAGATTTGCAGATTGCTGCGAGATAGAGGGACGCTTCCCAGCCTTCTGGCTAAGATCTAGCATCAGGTCAAGCCCAAGGCCAGGTACAATGACTTTGTGTCCACTTGGATCTTGTTCGTCTCTCTTGTGGGGACCATGAATTGGATTCAATTGAATTTGGAGCAAGCAAGGAGATGGATTGCCCTGTCCACTCTGTGCATTGGCTTTGTAACTTTTAAGAATGGAGTCAATTATTTTTTTAATTCAGGGATGTCATTGTCCATTAATCTCAAAATAACAGCAAGTAATTAAGAAGATAAAAGGAATATTGGCCTTGATTGGAAAGGGGGGTGGAGTATAAAGGTAGGAAAAGCTAGCTACAACAATGCAGGGTATGAGACCATCCCTAGAGTATGGTGTAGAGTTTTGGCCACCTTACTTAGGGAAGGATGTGGAAACAGTTCAGAGAAGATTCACAAGGCTGATTCCTAGGATGAAGGGGTTGTCTTATGAAGAAAGGTTAGGCCTATACTCGTTGACGTTTTGGAAGAATGAGAGGTGAGAGACAAAGTTGAGGGAAAAAAATATTCTCTCAAGAGGGTAATACATCTCTGGAACTCTCTTCCTCAAAAGGTGGTGGAAGCAGAATCTTTGAATATTTCTAAGGCAGAGTGAGATAGATTCTTGGGGGGGGGGGGGGGGGGGGGTGCAAGGTTATCGTGGGTAGGAAGGAATGTAGGGTCGAGGTTACAGTCAGATCAGCCATGATCTTATTGAGTGATGGAGCAGGCTCGAAGGGCCCAGTGGCCTCCTCCTGCTCCTGTTCATATCTTATTAAAACATACTGAGAGGCTTGACGGGGTAGATGCTGAGAGGATGTTTCCCTTAATGGTGCAGTCCAGAACTAGGAGGGCACAGCTTCAAAATAAGGGATCCCCATTTAAGATGGGGGCGAGGAGGAATTCCTTCTCTCACGGTTGTCAGTGTTTGGGATTCTGTTCCACAGCGAGCAGTGGAGGTTAGGTCACTGAATGTATCCAAGGCTGAGATGGATAAATGTTTGGTTGACAAGTGAGCCAAGGGTTATGGGGGAAACGGGCAGGAGAGCGGAGTTAAGGCCACATCGGTTCAGTCCTGATCTTATTGACTGGTGGAGCAGGCTCGGGGAGGGGACGGATGGGGAGAGGTACTCCAGCTTCTAATTCCAACGTTCCGAAACGAGGCAGCCAATTTGCTTCCAGTGAAGTCCCCCGAATAACAAACTAAATAAATGTGATTTTAGTTGTTAGTTAAATGTTGGTCAGTGCACTGGAAGGAGAACCTTGCTCTTTGCGTGGTGATGCACGACCTTCAGTATCCACCCGAGAGGGCAGACGGGGCTCTGTTTAATGTCTGACCTGTTATAATCCAACGTTTCATCAGCCCTCCACTCGTTTTCCTCGCCATTGGAGTACATCCGCAACCAGGTTGCAAAGTTGGTTCTGGTGAGGGAGCTCCAAGACCTGGGGAGAGAGTTCCAAGACCTGGGGAGGGAGTTCCAAGACCTGGGTCCTGTGCGGCTGAAAGCACAGGCTGTCAACAGTGAACAGAGAACAACAGCAGTGAGTGGCAATTATGTAGCCCCCTGTAGCATAGTCAAAGGTCCCCCAGGGTCTTCACAGGGCTGTAAATAAGAAAGAGAGACTGGATCGCTCCATGTTGGAAGGTTCCCAGCAGAGTATCCATACCTGGGGGCTCAGATGTGCAGTGAAAGATTGCTGGAGCAGCCAGATCATTCATTAAGGGAGACACCCCTTATTTTCCAACCCAGCTCCCTAGCTGATGGCAGCTGGTTCCTCCTTATCCACCTCACAGAGTTGCCCTCTTACCATTTGCTCTTTGAACAGTCGCCATGCGATGAAATGTTGGGCGTGTCACACCCAATATTGTCATTGGGTAAAACAAGATGCAGGGCACGTGCTTCTTTTCCAAGAGATTTGCCAGACAGTTTTGTTTTTGATTTGATTTATTATTGCCACATGTATTGGGATATGCGGAAAGTATTGTTTCTTGCACGCTATGCAGACAAAACATACTGTTCATAGATTACATAGCAGAGAAGGAAAGACGAGGGTGCAGAATACAGTCATAACTAGGGTGTAGAGAAAGATCAACTTAATATAGGGTAGGTCTATTCAAAAATCTGATGGCAGCAGAGAAGAAGCTGTTCTTGAGTTGGTCGGTACGTAATCTCAGACTTTTGTATCTTTTTCCCTTTGGAAGAAGGTGGAAAAGAGTATGTCTGGAGTGTGTGGGGGTCCTTAATTATCCTGGCTGCTTTTCCGAGGCAGCGGGAAGTGTAGACAAGAGTCAATGGATGGGAGGCTGGTTTGAGTGATGGACTGGGCTTCGTTCACGACCCTTTGTAGTTCCTTCTGGTCTTGGTCACAGCAGGAGCCATACCAAGCTGTGATACATCCGGAAAGGATGCTTTCTATGGTATATCTGTAAAAGTTGGTGAGAGGGGACATAGCTTTAAATTGAGGGGTGATAGATATAGGACAGATGTCAGAGGTAGGTTCTTCACTCAGAGAGTGGTAAGGGTGTGGAATGCCCTGCCTGCAGCAGTAGTGGACTCGCCAACATTAAAGGCATTTAAATGGTCATTGGATAAACATATGGATGATATTGGAATAGTGTAGGTTAGATGGGCTTTAGATTGGTTTCACTGGTCGGCGCAACATCGAGGGGCGAAGGGCCTGTACTGCGCTGTTATGTTCTATGAGTCGTAGCGGACATGCCAAATTTCCTTAGCCTCCTGAGAAAGTAGCGAATGTGGGGCAGGGGAGGGCACCCATCAACCTGTAAGCTCCTTTTCCTCACACAGCACTGCCGCCATGTTCTGTACTTGGAACATCAGCACCCAACTTCGAACAGCCTTTACAAGTATTAAAATGGTGTGGGTTAATCCCCCATGCACCTACTTACAACCTCGCTCGCAGCACGTTACCACAGTGTAGCCACCTCCGCATCAAAGTGAGGAATGTCACTAATCCTGTTTGTTGTTTTTTTTCTAAGAAAAGCACCTCTTCCTGAGGGCACACTGGAATTAATGTCACTTGTTTGCCCTGCAACCATCCGCGCGGTTCATTATTGTGAAGCCCGTCTCTTTGTGGGCGGGGGGGAGGGGCTGGGAGATATTTCTCAGGTAACTAACTCCCCATCTCCCAAGGCAGCCACCATGTCTGCTCAGTTTCACGCACACAGCTTCAGCGGGAGAGGAATGTGGGCCTTGTTCCAGGGAACTGGATTAGGGGTTTCAAGTGGATGTGTCGGATAGATAAGGACTTGTCTCTCAGAGGTGACGAAAAACATCTCTTCAAGCACCTGCTGCCTGGTGGTGTGGATTACTGAAAGTGAAGGCGCTTGCCTGGGAAAGGTGGTCCTGTTTGCTGGGTGTTCTGCTGGAACAGCAGGAGATGGGATGTGAGTTTACTTAAATTGGCTTCTCGTGCTCTGTGAGGGGTGGTTTTTCAGCGGTAGAAGGTGGCCGGCGACAGATAATTTCCAGAGAATTGGTGCAGTTTGGATTGATTTAACATGATAAGGAAGCAAGCTTATCTGCAGTAATATAAAGGCAAAATACTGCGGATGCTGGAATCTAAAACAAAAATGCTGGAAAATCTCAGTAGGTCTGACAGCATCTGTGGAGAGAGAATAGAGTAAGATGTTTAACAACACCAGGTTAAAGTCCAACAGGTTTATTTGGTAGCAAAAGCCACACAAGCTTTCGGAGCTCCAAGCCCCTTCTTCAGGTGAGTGGGAATTCTGTTCACAAACAGAGCTTATAAAGACACAAACTCAATTTACATGAATAATGGTTGGAATGCGAATACTTACAACTAATCAAGTCTTTAAGAAACAAAACAACGTGAGTGGAGAGAGCATCAAGACAGGCTAAAAAGATGTGTATTGTCTCCAGACAAGACAGCCAGTGAAACTCTGCAGGTCCAGGCAAGTTTTGTTTTGTTTCTTAAAGACTTGATTAGTTGTAAGTATTCGCATTCCAACCATTATTCATGTAAATTGAGTTTGTGTCTTTATATGCTCTGTTTGTGAACAGAATTCCCACTCACCTGAAGAAGGGGCTTGGAGCTCCGAAAGCTTGTGTGGCTTTTGCTACCAAATAAACCTGTTGGACTTTAACCTGGTGTTGTTAAACTTCTTACTGTGTTTACCCCAGTCCAACGCCGGCATCTCCACATCGAGAGAGAATAGAGCCAAAGTTTCGAGTCTGGACGACTCTTTGTCAGAGGCGAGCCATCTGCATTGTAGTGTCTGTGCATCCTGCTCTCTCAATGCTTATGTATTTCTCTTTTGTGTGTGCACGTGCATGCACATGTGTGTGAACGCATGTGCGTGTATGTTGCATGTGTGTGTACATGTATATGTGATCATGCACGTGTATGTGTGCATGCGTTCATATGTGTGCATGCGCATGTGTGCGCATGTTGTGTGCACGTGTGTGTGTGTGCGCGCGCATGCACGTCTATGCATATGTGTGTGCATATGTGTGTGCACGTGTGTGTGTCTGTATGTGTTAACCTCAGGGCATCTAAAAGTGCCTTGCAGCTGATAGTGTGCAGGTTAGTGGGTAGGGTTGGGGGGGCTGGACAATTGGATGGTCAGTGGGGGGGTTTGTCATTTGTTTCAGTGGAAGGGGTTGTCGTTTGGACAGTGGGTGGTGGGTTGGATTGATTGGGGGGGGTTCAGTTGATGGGGGGTTTGTCGTTTTGTCAGTGGGTGGTGGGTTGGATTGATTGGGGGGATTTAGTTGGTGGGGGTTTGTCGTCTGATTGGTGGGGGGTGGGTTGGATTGACTGGGGGGTTTGGGAGGTGGTGGAGGGGAGGGTGGTTGTTGGAAGACCCCGGCGCTTCTTCCCAGTTCTGATACCCTGGAGCTCCAAAATTAAAAGACCTTTGTCTTTTTGAGCTAAAAAAAATCCACAAAAATGACAATTGCGCTGGTGTGTCATTGACGTCAGTGAGTCCTTTCCAGTGAGTTTTGTCAGTGGCATAAGGTGCTGTTTATTTTTACACGGGAATCAAACTGACGTACATCACCTCTCTGCCTGATGATCTACATTGCTCCTTGTCGAGAAACATCTCGATGTTAACATTCTCTCCCTGGTTTTTAAATCCCTCGTGGCCTCTACCGTCCCTATCTCTGTAACCTTGTCCGGTCCTACAGCCTTCCGAGATCTCCAATTCGGGTCTCGTGCACATCCCGAATCTCCACCGGTCCAGCAATGATGGCCGTGCTTTCAGCTGCCTTGACCCTGAGTGCTAGAATTCCCTCCCAAAATCCCTCTCCCCTCGTTTCACCTTTAAGATGCACCATAAAACGTACCTATTTGACCAAGCTTTCGTTAATCAGTCCTAACAATCTTCTTATGCAGCTCAATGTTGTTGAGTTGCATGTGCTGTGTGTGATAGTTCTCCTGTGAAGTGTCTTGGAGCATTGGAGAAGCTATATAAATGCAAGCTGTTGTTGAAGTACAAATCAATGTCTTCAAAGGGTTCCCAGTCAAGAGAAGTGCTCATTCTCTCCCTGCATCAGGGGCAAAGAAAGAAAATCAGGCATATGGAGCTGACATTTTCCTTTTGCCAAGCAGAGTACGAGGAACCGAGGCAGCACAGTGGTTAGCGCTGCTGCCTCACAGCGCCAGGGACCCGGGTTCGATTCCTGGCCTTGAGTCACTGTCTGTGCAGAATCTGTACATTCTCCCCGTGTCTGTGTGGGTTTCCTCCGGGTGCTCCGATGTGCATCTGGAAGCTGAGCCGATTGGCAGGAGGGTGGGACCACGAGTCGAGGAGGGACTCTCAGGTGGAGCTGGGGAGTGAGGAAGAGCAGTCTCATTTGTAATCTAGTCTGATCTTATTGTAAGTTTCTGTGTATTCTGTTGGCAATAAAGCCTTTATGGTTAAAGCCACATCAAGTCGCCCTCGATCTTTTAATTTGATTTGATTTATTATTGTCACATGTATTAGTATACAGTGAAAAGTATTATTTCTTGCGCGCTATACTGACAAAGCATACCGTTCATAGAGAAGGAAAGAAGAGAGTGCAGAATGTAGTGTTACAGTCATAGCTAGGGTGTAGAGAAAGATCTACTTGATACGAGGGAGGTCCATTCAAAAGTCTGACAGCAGCAGGGAAGAAGCTGTTCTTGAGTCGGTTGGTACGTGACCTCAGACTTTTGTATCTTTTTCCCGACAGAAGAAGGTGGAAGAGAGAATGTCCGGGGTGCGTAGGGGTCCTTAATTATGCTGGCTGCTTTGCCGAGGCTGGGGGAAGCGTAGACAGGGTCAATGGATGGGAGGCTGGTTTGTGTGATGGATTGGGCTACATTCACGACCTTTTGTAGTTCCTTGCGGTGTTGATCTATTACATTGAGGTGTTGTTCTTGGATCAGTGACACGCTTGCCATGTGAAGGCCATAAGTTTGAGCCATTTGAATCCTTTATCTATCACACGCAGTACCAAGGGAATGCTGCACTGTTGCAGGTGGTGACTTTCAGATGAGACTCCAAACCAGAGGTCTGGCTGCCCTCTGGGTAGATGTACCAGATTCTATGGGATCTGGTACATCCACCCAGGAGCATGGACATTTCTCCCTGGTGTCCTGCTCGACATCACTAACATAGCTTATCTGGCCATTTAACTAACTGCAGTTTGTGGGAGTTTGCAATGTGCAATTTGCCTACCGCATTTCCCAATATCGGGACTGTAATAACATTTCAGAAAGTTCTTCCTTCTCGGTGGAATCATGATGTTGTGAAAGATGTTAAATAAATGCAAGCCATTCCATCCAAATATCCTTTCTCCCCTTCAACCGTCCTTCTAAATAGTTGCCCGTATGTGAGCTCATGACTTCCGGGGATTTGTTGCTGATCCCAATGCTCAGGAAAGTGGTGAGAATAACTGGGTCTTCGTGGGAAGATTAGATTACTGGAAATTTGAGTTTAAGAAAACTGGCACCTTGGTTATAACAGCAGAGCTTTTGTAGTCCGAGTGATTTCATACAATCTGACTGACCTGCATAATCTGATGTATTTTGTTACCATATGCATTGTTCTGTGATTTGATCACCCAACCGATAATCTCTATCTCCACTTGCAACACTCTCAAGAAATCTCCCTTGTCAAGATCATTTCTTGAAGTGTAAATGGGAGCTTTAGAAACCATCCTAAAAGGGATAGGAGTATTATAATCAGAAGATAACAGAGCGCTGTTGATTCATAGAATCATAGAATCCCTACAGTACAGGAGGAGGCCATTCGGCCCACCGAGTCTCTACCGACCACAATCTCACCTAGGCCCTATTCCCATAACCCCACAAATTTAGTCTGCTAATCCCCCTGACAGTAGGTCAATTTAGCATGGCCAATCCACCTAACCCGCACATCTTTGGAGTCCACCACGTTCTTCCAGAAAATGGACATAGGTCAGGAAGGTCAGCCGACCTATTGGAGCTCATCGAGGAAGAGTCCCCAGCCCTGTGTCACTCGTCCACACCATCCAACACATTTCTGGATTAATTTTTTTTTGCCTGAAGTTCCATTCTGCGCTCATCAGAATCTTCTGGTCACGAGTCTTCAGTTTGCGAAAATTGTCTCAGTGTTACCCAACTGCCAAGGTTTCCTTTCAAGTGGCGTTGTGGGTTTACTTGTCACTGCTGCCTTCCTTTTACAGTTCTCGGTTCCATTTTTAACGGCTTCCTTTGATGCTTTTGAGTTTTTCTCACGAAACTTGTGTTGTTTTGAAAGGCAGCGAATTTGATTCGGTTATAGAGTCATAGAGGTTTACAGCATGGAAACAGGCCCTTTGGCCCAACTTGTCCATGCCGTCTTTTTTTTTAACCACTAAGCTAGTCCCAATTGCCCACCTTTGGCCCATATCCCTCTATACCCATCTTATCCATGTAACTGTCTAAATGCTTTTTAAAAGACAAAATTGTACCCGCCTCTACTAATTGTACCCGCCTCTTTCACTCTGTGTGAAAGAATTGCCCCTCTAGACCCTCTTGTATCTCTCCCCTCTCACCTTAAACCTATGCCCTCTAATTTTAGACTCCCCTACCTTTGGGAAAAGATGTTGACTATCTAGCTGGTCTATGCCCCTCATTATTTTATAGACCTCTGAGAGAAGACCATAAGGCAAAGGAGCAGGATTAGGCCACTCAGCCCATCGAATCTGCTCCACCATTCAATCATGGCTGATGTTTTTCTTATCCCCATTCTCCTGCCTTTTCCCCATAACCCCTGATCCCCTTATTACTCAAGACCAGATCACCCCTAAGCCTCCTATGCTGCAGAGAAAATAAGTCCCAGTCTATACAGCCTCTCCTTATAACTCAAACCATCAAGTCCTGGTGGCATCATAGTAAATCTTTTCTGCATTCTTTCTAGTTTAATAATATCCTTTCTATAATATGGTAACCAGAACAGTTGTGGAGATGCCGGCGTTGGACTGGGGTAAACACAGTAAGAAGTTTAACAACACCAGGTTAAAGTCCAACAGGTTTATTTGGTAGCAAAAGCCACACAAGCTTTCGGAGCTCCAAGCCCCTTCTTCAGGTGAGTGGGAATTCTGTTCACAAACAGGGCTTATAAAGACAGAGACTCAATTTACATGAATAATGGTTGGTTTGCGAATACTTACAGCTAATCAAGTCTTTAAGAAACAAAACAACGTGAGTGGAGAGAGCATCAAGACAGGCTAAAAAGATGTGTGTTGTCTCCAGACAAGACAGCCAGTGAAACTCTGCAGGTCCAGGCAACTGTGGGGGTTACAGATAGTGTGACATGAACCCAATATCCCGGTTGAGGCCGTCCTCGTGTGTGCAGAACTTGGCTATCAGTTTCTGCTCAGCGATTCACTGGCTGTCTTGTGGAAGCAAAGCCTTTAGGTATGCTTAAGAACAGAGAGGTGGAGAGATTCTTGATGAGGAAGGGGGTGAAAGATTATCCAGGTTAGGCCGGATGCAGGTTTGAGGTAAAGGTCAGATCAGCCATGATCCTATGAAGGAGCAGGCTCGAGGGGCCAAATAGTCTACTCCTGCACCTTGTTATATGTTCACTATCAAAAGCTGCTCACAAGCATTAGGACAGGCAGAGAGCCTTCGGACCTCTGTCCCTCAAAAGCCAGTGGAGCAGAACCTTTGAATATTTTTAGGGCAGAGCCAGATAGATTCTGGAGAAGCAAGAGGGTGAAAGGTTATCGGGGGTAGGTGGGAATGTGGGGCTAAGATCCGCTCAGCCATGATCTAATTGAATGGCAGTGCTGGCTCAAGAAGTCCGTGGCAAAATAGTGCGGATGCTGGAATCTGAAACAAAAAAGGAAAATGCTGGAAAATCTCAGCAGGACTGACAGCATCTGGGGGGAGAGAATAGAGCCAACGTTTCAAGTCTGGGTGACACGGAGCTCTGACGAAGAGTCAACCAGACTCATAAGAACATAAGAAATAGGAGCAGGAGTAGGCCATCTAGCCCCTCGAGCCTGCCCCGCCATTCAACAAGATCATGGCTGATCTGACGTGGATCAGTACCACTTACCCGCCCGCTCCCCATAACCCTTAATTCCCTTACCGATCAGGAATCCATCCATCCGCGCTTTAAACATATTCAGCGAGGTAACCTCCACCACCCCAGTGGGCAGAGAATTCCAGAGATTCACCACCCTCTGGGAGAAGAAGTTCCTCCTCAACTCTGTCTTAAACCAACCCCCCTTTATTTTGAGGCTGTGTCCTCTAGTTTTAACTTCCTTACTAAGTGGAAAGAATCTCTCCGCCTCCACCCTATCCAGCCCCCGCATTATCTTATAAGTCTCCATAAGATCCCCCCTCATCCTTCTAAACTCCAACGAGTACAAACCCAATCTCCTCAGCCTCTCCTCATAATCCAAACCCCTCATCTCCGGTATCAACCTGGTGAACCTTCTCTGCACTCCCTCCAATGCCAATATATCCTTCCTCATATAAGGGGACCAATACTGCACACAGTATTCCAGCTGCGGCCTCACCAATGCCCTGTACAGGTGCATCAAGACATCCCTGCTTTTATATTCTATCCCCCTCGCGATATAGGCCAACATCCCATTTGCCTTCTTGATCACCTGTTGTACCTGCAGACTGGGCTTTTGCGTCTCATGCTCATCCCGACTTGAAACGTTGGCTCTATTCCTTCTCCACAGATGCTGTCAGACCTGCTGACATTTTCCAGCATTTTCTATTTTCGCTCAAGAGGTCTATTCCGGCTCCTAATTCGTATGTTACAGCCTGGAGTTATGGGTAGTTTTTTAAAAATTCATTCGTGGGACATGGGCGTCGCTGGCTGGCCAGCATTTATTGCTCATCCCTAAATGCCCCTGAGAATGTGGTGAGCTGCCTTGAACCGCTGCAGGCCCTGTGGTGTAGGTGCACCACAGTGCTGTTAGGGAGGGAGTTCCAGGATTTTGACCCAGTGACTGCGAAGAAACGGCGATATATTTCCAAGTCAGGATGATGAGTGGCTTGGAGGAGAACTTGCAAGTGTTGGTGTTCCCGTGTATCTGCTGCCCTTGTCCTTCCAGATGGAAGTGGTCGTGGGTTTGGAAGGTGCTGTCGAAGGATCTTTGGTGGATAGTGATGGTAAAGACTCCAATTTGTCTTTCCACCAAATGGATGGCCAGGAATCCCCCCCTCTTACCTTTGGCATGTGCCAGAAGGATTTGCAAGTTGATTCTCAACCGATTTAGCCACGTTATGTATGCACCTTCCTTGGCCATCGAATTCTGGGGTGGGCTTTGAACCCACCCTGGCTTGGAGTCAGGGACACTACCCTCTGCACCACAGGACTTCCTGGGATTAAACATCTCCCACGGTTTATTTTGAAGATTGGGAGAGTTCCTCTGACCTGACCAATATTTATCCTTTAATGAACTTCAGTTTTTATAAAAAGTCAGATCGTTACCTGGCTGCTGTTCGAGGGACATTTCCCAGTGTAAATTACTTATCACATTTCTCCCTTTACAACAGTGACCACATTCTACAAAAGCGATTGGCTGTAAAATACTGTTGGGTGTCCCGATATTGTGAAAGTTTATTTATTTTATTTTTATTTCATTAATCAGAAGTAGGATTACATTAACACTGCAATGAAGTTACTGAAAAATCCCCTCGTCGCCCTGTTCAGGTACACAGAGGGAAAATTTAGCATAGCCAATGCACCTAACCAGCGCGTCTTTCAGACTGTGGGAGGAAACTGGAGCATCCGGAGGAAACCCACGCAGACACGGGGAGAATGTGCAAACTCCACATTGACAGTGATCCAAGCCAGGAATCGAACCTGGGTCCCTGGCGCTGTGAGACAGCAGTGCTAACCACTGTGCCACCCGGGCACTGAGAGGGATTTTCCAGCCGCGCTCGCTCCAAAACCAGAAAATCCCACCCGAGGTCAACGAACCTTTACATGGCCGCCCCCCCCCCCCCCCCCCCCCCCCCCCCCACCTGCGATTCCCGTGGCGGGCAGGACGGGAAAATTCCCTCCAATATATTAATGCAAGTTTGTTGCTGTTTCCTCCTCCTTCTCCTCTCTCCATCTCCGCCCCAAGAGAGAACATTTCTACATTGTCCCGATATGAGATGCAGTCATTGAAGTGAGTTACCGTGATCTATAAAGCCCATAGTTTATCCTCTTTGTGGGGATGTTGGGCTTAAATCAGACTGGCGGTTATACTGAAATGAATCACGGGGGGTGGGGGGGTTTTTGGGAGGGGTGAGGGGTGGCGGAATTGCATCATCTGGTTCATGCTTTTGTTTCGATGGAGTAACCTGTTGGTAATGATCAGGCTGAGGCTCCCGGCAGCTGGCTGACGTAGTCCCTAATGCATTCACCATGTGTTTGTGGTTTACACTCTTGGTGGTCGCTGGCAAGAGAATGTGTCAGCCTTGTATTGAAGGGAATTAACACTTGGGTTTGACGCGTGAACAATGACCAATCTGAGTGTAAGCTGCATGGGTCCCGAGTGCAGCACCTTCCAGGCAGGAGGGCAAAAGAAAAGAAATCCCTGGTGTGCCCCAGGCCAGTAAGTGCTGATCCTCATAATGAGCAGCTTGGTGTCGCAAGGGCAGGAAAAGAAGCACGTCTATTTTGTGGGCATTTGATGGTTTGTGACTTCTCTCGACATTGTTTTATTAAAGCTTCCAAAAGGCCTAGTTAGGCTTCCAATGCGATTCTGGGCACCACATCATAAGTAAGGATGTCAAAGCTTCAGAGAGGTTCACTATAAGTTGCAGTGCATAGGTCGACTGACCTAAGGTGAACTCATTTTTCCAGTCCAGTGAATCATGCTTTTGCATACATTTGGTATATAAGTTGCCTCCCCTTCCCCCCATCTTTCAGCCGTGATGTACTATAATTTACATAAGCACTCAGCCTCAGTTTTTAACCCCACAAAGGCATGGTTACTTATCAGTAACTTATCCCAAAGGACCAAGCAGGCAATTTGGGCTGGATTGTAAAGATGTACGAGAGGTTTAAAACATCCCCACTCTTTCCATAGGATGCAGATGAATTTCAAAATGGCGGCCACCCGCGCCAGCGACTCACTGTTATTCTTGCCGATAAGTTTGGAGGGATTTTTCAAGGCCTCAAAGGTCAACAAGACCGCAAGGAACTACAAAGTGTCATGAACGAAGCCCAGTCCATCACGCAAACCAGCCTCCCATCCATTGACTCTGTCTCCACTTCCCGCTGCCTCGGCAAAGCAGTCAGCATGATTAAGGACCCCACACACCCCGGACATACTCTCTTCCACCTTCTTCCGTTGGGAAAAAGATACAAAAGTCTGAGGTCACGTACCAACCGACTCGAGAACAGCTTCTTCCCTGCCGCTGTCAGACTTTTGAATGGACCTACCTCACATTAAGTTGATCTTTCTCTACACCCTAGCTATGACTGTAACACTGCATTTTGCACTCTCTCGTTTCCTTCTCTATGAACGGTATGCTTTGTCTGTACAGCGCGCAAGAAACAATACTTTTCACTGTATGTTAATACATGTGACAATAATAAATCAAATCAAATCAACTTGTACATCGATATCTGTCGCACTAAAACATCAGAGATGAGGGACTTAGTTTTAGGGAGACTGGAGAAACTAAGATTTAATTTGATTTTGATTTGATTTATTATTGCCACATGTATTAACATACAGTGAAAAGTATTATATTTCTTGCACATTATACAGACAAAGTGTACCATTCATAGAGAAGGAAAAGAGAGAGTGGGGAATGTAGTGTTACAGTCATAGCTAGGGTGCAGAGAAAGATCAACTTAATGCAAGGTAGGTCCATTCAAAAGTCTGACGGCAGCAGGGAAGAAGCTGTCCTTGAGTCGGTTGGTATGTGATTTCAGACTTTTGTAACTTTTTCCCAACGGAAGAAGGTGGAAGAGAGAGGTGCGTGGGGTCCTTAATTATGCTGGCTGCTTTGCCAAGGCAGCGGGAAGTGTAGACAGAGTCAATGGATGATTGTTCCCGTTACATTAGAGAGGGGTTTACGGTGAGATCTAATACACGCATTCGAAGTTATGAAGAGTTTTGATGAGAGTAAGTAACGAGACACTGTTATTGGCAGGAGGGTCAGCAATTGAGGGGTGGGGGGGCGGGGTACAGATTTAAGCTAATTGCCAAAAGGAGGGTTGAGGAGAACTTTGCAATGCAGCAAGTTTCTGTGACCTCCACTGTGAGGAATGTGTGAGCAGATCCGGACCAATAACTTTCAAAACGAATTGGATAAATATCTGAGAAGGAAGATATTCCAGGGCTATAGGGAAAGAGCAGGGGAATGGGACTAATTGGATAGTTCTTTCAAAGATAGCATAGACACGATGGAGCACAAGCCTTTCCGTGCGATATGCTTCTATGAACTTGGCACATGAATGGAATGCTGCTAATGCCCCTCGTGATGCAATGTGCCCAAGACTGAAAGTGACAATACTCAGCTGGCTCCAATTACTGCTTGCCCCTTTCTCTCTCTCTGCTACATCATCAGAGTATTACCCCTGGTGCAGGGATCAGGAAAACTGATGGGAGAACAGACATGGTTCCAGTTCCTGATGACAGCAATGCTCCTGACTTGGGAGTGCACACGCAGGAGGGGAGGGTACAGCTCAGGAAGCGGCACGGTGGTTAGCACTGCTGCCTCACAGGGACCCGGGTTCAATTCTGGCCTCGGGTGACTGTCTGCGTGGAGTTTGCACGTTCTCCCTATGTCTGCCTGGGTTTCCTCCGGGTGCTCCCCCCATGCTCCAGCGATGTGCTGGTTAAGTTGATTGGACACGTTAACTTGCCCCTTAGTGTCAGGGGGGTTAGCAGGGTAAATATGTGAGGTTTTGGGGATAAGGCTTGGGTGGGATTGTTGTCGGTGCAGGCTCGATGGGTTGAATGCACTGTAGGGATTCCCTGATTCTATGAATGACTTCCTTATGGTTGGATAATCTATCAGTTGTTGGCCGCAGTCCAAACTTGGAATGTGACCCAATGGGTGCCCTGACCTACCCTAGACCAATGGCTATTGGGAAAGAGAGATAATAGCGCAGTAAAAATGTCACTGAACTGGTAAATCAGAGGTCCAGGCTAATGATCTAGTTCAAATTCCATCCCCAGAGTGGGTGGAGTCAAAATCCAATCAGTAAATCTGTAATGTAGTGGTTGTACAAACTATGATTGGTGTAAAATGCCCATGTGGTGTAACACAGAATGGATGCAGCTCCAACAACACTCAAGAAGCTTGACACCATCTGGGACAAAAGAGCCCACTTGGCATCACATCCACTCCCTCCACCACTGACACTCAGTAGCAGCCGTGTGTACTACAAGATGCACTGCAGAGATTCACCAAAGATCCTTAGGCAGCACCTTCCAAACCCACGCCCACTTCCATCTAGAAGGACATAGACAGCAGACACATGGAAACACCACCACCTGCAAGTTCCCCTCCAAACCACTCACCATTCAAACTGGGAAATATATCGCCGTTCCTTATCAGTCACTGCATCCAAATCCTGGAATTCCATCCCTAACGGCATTGTGGGCCAACCCACAGCATGTGGACTGCAGCGTTTCAAGAGGGAAGCTCACCACCATCTTCTCAAGGGCAACTAGGGATGGGCAATAGATGTTGGCCAGCCAGCGGCGCCCATGTCCCACGATTGAATATTAAAAAAAGCAAAAACAGAAAATGCTGGAAAGGCTCATCAGGTCTGGTAGCATGTGTGGAGAGAGAAAGTTAATTTTTCCAAATCCAATATTGACTCTGCTTTGGAATGTCCTACACGTGACTCCAGACTCTCTGCAATGTGGTTAGAATCCCACAGTGCAGAAGGAAGTCATTTGGCCCATCGTGCCTGCACCAACAATTCCACCCAGGGCCCTATTCCTGTAATCCCACGTATTTACCCTGCTAATCCCCCTGTCAGTAAGGGGCAATTTAGCATGACCAATCAACCCCCTCCCCCCCCTGTACATCATTGGAGTGTGGGAGGGAACCAGAGCACCCAGAGGAAACCCATGCAGACACGGGGAGAATGTGCAAACACCACACACACAGTCACCCAAGGCCGGAATTGAACCCTGGGTCCCTGGCGCTGTGAGACAGCAGTGCTAACCACTGTGCCACCGTAGCACCCAAATAGTGAACTCATAAAGTCCCTACAGTGCAGAAGGAGGCCATTCAGCCTATTGGGTCTGTACCAACTCTTCAACAGAGCATCTTGCCGAGGTCCAGCCTCCCTGCCCTCTCCCCATAGCCCCATGCATTTACCATGGCTAATCCCCCCTAATCTACAAAATTTAGGACATTAAGGGGCAATTTAGCATGGTCAATCCACCTGACCCGCACATCTTTGGGAGGAAACCTACGCAGACATGAGGAGTATGTGCAAATTCCACACAGACAGTCACCCAAGGCTGGAATTGAACCCGGGTCCCTGATGCCGTGGGGCAGCAGTGCCAACCCAGTTGACTCCAAACTGCCCTCTTGTGATGGACTCGCAAGCCACACAGTTCAAGGGCAATTGGGGATGGGCAGCAAATGGTGACCATGCCAACCTCGCCCACATCCCAGATTCACAGAAAGTCATAGAAGTGGATTTTTCTTCTAATTTGAAAGAAAGTAAAAGAAAAAACTGACATTCGCCCTGTAATTTCCAAGAAGTTGGCTTGGCCAAGATTGGGAATTCGTGTGAAATTCAGGGTGCGGACATGGGAACATTCAACCATTTATCTCGCAATCCTCCTCTGCGTTGAATTTGAATATTAATGGACTGGATTGATGCACTTTTAGCTGAGATCATTGTTTTAGAATGTTAGTATTTCACTTACGACAGCAAGGCAGGTGTACAAATGGATTACCGGGTGAAGCATTCCGGTAACCATCACTGCCCTGGGGCTTGGTGTGGGAGGAAAGAGACGGCATCATCCAAAGTTCTGTTCTGGCTGGAAATGCCTGCAGTGCTTTCCACATTCACATAGCCCACTGACTGCCCTAGGTTCTCACATGAATATTCACCTGCATGAAACACCCTGTAAGCTACCGGTGACAACAGAATCATACATCCTGACCCAGCATTGCCTCTTCATTTTAAATAGAGAGCAGACAAGGGTTGAAGAGGACATTCAATTTCCAGGTGGCAGTTTAGCTGGGAATGCAGTCATCAAGTCATTATGGCACAGAAGGAGGCCATTCAGTGCATCGAGTCCATGCCAGCTCTCTGAAGAGAAACCTAGCCAGCCCCGTACCCCAACTCTGTCCCTGTAGCCCTGCCGATTGACGTTTCTCAAGTGGCCACCCAATTTGCCCTTGAATTGGTTGATCCCCTCCGCTTCCGTAGGCAGAGTGTTCCAGGCCTTTGCCACACGCTGTGGGGGCGATCTTACCAAAAAGCATTCGAAGTGCTTAACGAGCGTGAACATGGGAGAGAACCGCACCCATGTTTTCAACAAGCTTTCAGACATGACCTTATGGCACTTAGTGCAAAAGAAAAGGCAAAGTGTGATTCACGCCAGTAGGGGGAGTGGACAGTGTATTCACGCAGAGTAGCTGGCTGCTCACACTAGAGGGTGCTGTCGGTGTGTGCGCAGATCTTCAGTGTTCTGACCAGCCTGGCTGATTGCCCCCCCCCCCCCCTCCCCCGGGGCCTGGAGATTGCTACCCTGGCCGATGGCCCCCACAACTCCCAGCCGATCACCCCTCCCCCCTGGCCCTGTCGGTTGCTACCTTGGCCAATCCCTGATTGCGGAACGTGCAGCTCTCCCCCCTCGTGCCTGCCTCCTCTTGGGCCCCACCCTATCATGGCTGCGAACCCATGGTTTTTCACCCATCTGACGATCTTACCAGCTCACCACACGGATTGAACGGTGTGACGAGCCTCTAAGATCGTCCCCTGTGTGTGAAAGAAATGTCTTCCTCTCAGCAACCTCCCCCCAACACCCCCCCCCCAAAAAAATCCCCGTATCTCCTTCCTTAACTGAGTCAATAAAAAACTGAGTCAGTAAAAAAAAAATAGGAAGCTGTTGTCTCTCATTTAATAATTAGACTGAATTTTTCACCAGAGGTTATTACAAACCTACAAACTGGGGGGCGGGGGGGAGTGGGGGGACAGATTACAGAGTATATAATTTTTTTTGTGCATCATCTATTGATGTGAGTATGTTTGGCCCTTTGTGATGTTTTAAAATATGTGCTTGCAACAAGGGGATGTCGAAAGGCTGGTTAATAATTACCCACACTGCAAACTTCCGTCAATCTCTCACTCCACCCACTCCCCCTCTCCCCAACACACCCCCCCCCCCTCCCCAACACATCCCCCCTCCCCCCCCAACCCCCTCCGATTTCAATGCATCCAGCCTCACACCTGCGTTACGCTGGTCGGCAGTGAGGCACTGCCACATTCAGTTAACATTAAGCATTTTCGAAGAAGGTGATTCATCACGAGCAGCCGTTGACTAAACCATGAATCACTAAAAGCTTTAAGAAAACAGGATTACCCAAACACCTGCCTGATGGGGAAAGGCCGAGAGAGCAGGTTAATTACAAAAGAAAATAGCCAGAAGATTGCTTTTCAAAGGTGCAGTTGCCCACCTCGAGTACCGATGTTGACGGTAGCGTTCCCAAATTAATTCAAATGGAAATGAAATAAATGCTTTAAAAAGAGGAACTTTAAAGGGCATGGGGAGTGAGCAGAAACGTGGCATTAAAGTCAGTGATTCACAAGGAGATAAGCACATGCAGGTTTGACAGACAGAAGTGGCCTGTATTGGTGCTGTGCAATAGCATTCCTCTGATTCGACCTTGGGAGTGAGGTTGCCTGATGCTGGGGATATTTTGGGGGTAACCTTTTCTCAAAGCATTGGAGGCTGATTATTAAGTAATCGCACAGAGACTGTCTAAGGGAAAAGAGATGGTACACAGAGATCCACAGACTTGCAGCATTTGCACAGATGAATAATCCGTGTGGGAAGAACAACATCATCGGAATGTTTATCTCTTCAGAGTTTTGCCGTGCTTTTATTATTTTGCCTCTTGAAGAATTCCAGACAGAATTGGATTTTTAAACCCTTGTTTAGTCTTGGCTAAGTGGCAACCTTGAATGTGGTGAAGGGTTGAATTCTTTGCGCTGATTGGAAGCGTGTCTCTGCTCGTGGTCACACTGCCTGGGGTACACTGCCCCATCTAGTGGCTCAACTGTGGAGGATTTGGACCAAAGGAACAATTGTCGTCCCGGTCTGGAACAGGTGCACAATTTTTAAAAATTCATTCACGGGATGTGGGCATGACTGGCATCTGTTACCCATTGCCTCATTGCCCTTGAGAAGGTGGCGGTGAGCTGCCATCCTGAATCGCTGCAGCCCGTGTCGTGTAGGTACACCCGCAGTGCTGTCAGAGAGGGATTTCCGGGATTTTGTCCCAGTGACTGTGAAGGAATGATGATATATTTCCAGGTCAGGATGGTGAGTGGCTCGGTGGGGAACTTCCAGGTCGTGGTGTTCTCATGTGTCTGCTGCTCTTGTCCTTCTAGATGGTAGCAACCGTGGGTTTGGAAGGTGCTGTCTAAGGAGCCTTGGTGAGTTCCAGCAGGCTCTGTCTTGTTGGAGATGATCATTGCCTGGCACTTGCTTGGTGTGAATGTTATTGCCACTTGGCAGTCCAAGCCTGGATGTTGTCCAGGTCTTGCTGCAATTGGAAATGGACATGGGCTGCTTCAGTGCGTGAAGAATCGCGAATAGTTTTCTGAACATTGCGCAATCATCAGCGAACATCCCCACTTCTGATCTTATGATGCATCACGTTGTTAGAGGTTGTCTCTGGCTGTGTCCCAGAGGGGTAAAGGTTATGTGTTTTCAAATGAAGGGTTAGGGTTGGGAGGGAGAAACGAGGAACCAGCTCACTCTAATTAATGTCCCATTAAACTCGCGGAGGGAGGGAGAGAGAGAGAGAGCGGGATTTTAGATGAACCTTCACAGCCTGGTGCACACTCTCACCCAACTGTCAGACCCATTGTGGGGACCTCTGCTAGTTTGTTTTTAATTAAGATCGAGGTGTCCGTTTATGAAGCACCTTATACCCGGTTGAATGCATTACCTTTACTTTGCTTGAATGACTATTTTCCTTTGCCTTAACACTGTCCCCTTTAAGAAGCTGCATGCCCTATTTGGCAATGACGGTGGCAAGCCCCATCATGGCTGCCACCTTCCTTCACTGCTGGCCCACTGCAGGTAGCTCCTGTCACCTGGCGATACTTGGCACCTCTAATTGGCCACGGTAGCCTCCTGTCCAGTTACTATTTTCAAATGTGAAAATCCTATCTCAGGAGCGACGGAGCGATGATGTGGGGTCGGGACCCAGAATTCATCTGTGCATCAGAATCCCGACTCCATTTTGAGAGTCCGACTCCAAGACAGTCTCCAATGCCATTAGAGGTTTGGGATTGAGCCGTTATCCTTCTTAGCTGGTCATTTGGTTAACTTTCTGCTGCCCTTTCGCTGTAGCAACCACCTCTTGTACAGCGGCACACACTTTCCACCATTCATTAAAGCATATGTTTTCCAAACAATTCTAATCTTTGCTCCCCATTCTGGACCGAATATTATTTGCTATAAAATCCAGTTTATTAGTTGGCCAGTGATTATTTTTCCTCTCCCCTCCTGTGTGTGTTAACAATTTGCAGGGATATGATTCCAATAATAAAAAAAATTTGCATTTATATAGCACCATTTATGAACCCCCCCCCCCCCCCGCCCCCCTCTCTGTTCAGTGAATATCTCTGTTCACTGCAGCGGGATGGGAAAATCCCGCCAGCGTGAACAGCCATTACTTTCCCGCCTTAAAGTTTAGTCATAAAATGTAAATGCAGCAGCCAATTTGCACACAGCAACCTCCCACAAATATCAATGTTAAAGTGACCAAATCATCTGTTTTGTCGTTGATTTTGTTGACTGTGGTGTAAATAATGACCAGGACATACAGGGTCATTTCCCTGTTCTTCAAAATAGTGCCATTGGATCTCTTTTTACAAAGGGAGCAAATGAGGCCTGGGTTTAATGTCTCATCTGAGAGACAGCAACCCCCCCCCAACAGTGCAGCACTCCCTCAGTACTGCATTGGAATGTCCGCCTACATTCTTGTGCACAAGTCCAGGAGTGGTGCTTGAACCCACAACCTTCTGACTCCGAGTTAAGAATGCCACCAACTGAGCCATGGCTGACACCAGTGGCACTATTGACCTTGGTACCTTACCCAAACGTAGCAACCGACTCAAGAACAGCTTCTTTCCTGCTGCCATCAGATTTTTGAATGGACCTAATCTTTCTCTACACTACATTCTGCACCCTCTCCTTTCCTTCTCCCCTATGTTCTCTAGGATCCCTACAGTGCGGAAGGAGGCCATTTGGCCTATCGAGTCTGCACCAACAACAATCCCAGCCAGGCCCTATTCCCATGTATTTACCCTGCTAATTCCCCCTAACCCACACATTTTAGGACACTAACGGGCAATTTAACATGGCCATCTTTGGACTGTGGGAGGAAACTGGAGGAAGCCCACGCAGACATGGGGAGAATGTGCACACTCTACACAGACAATGACCTGAGGCCTGAATCGAACCTGGGCCCCCGGCGCTGTCCCAGTGCTAATCACTGTGCCACCATGTCGTCCCCCCACCACGATATGTTTTGTCTGTCTAGCATGCAAGAAACATGACTTTTCACTGTGTCCCGAAACATGTGACAACAATAAAGCAAACCAAATCAGATAACTAATTCCTGCAATTAGCAGTTTAGCTGCGAGTTACCCTCCAGGTAGATATCAGATTGGTTTGGGGAGGTTCTGATATCTTCAGATGCTTTACACTTGGAAAGTACTGATTTTGTGAAACCGAGTTCCTCATGGCAAGTGCACACTGGGATGGGGCATTCTGGGGGCTGTGCACGTGGCTTGATGGGATGTTTTTTACCCGAGGCCTGAAGAGTTCTTAATCCAGTCCTGTTATCATTTCCAGTTTTGCCTGTTTTTTTTCTACTTCTTATCTCCATGGTATCTCCTCACAAGTTGCTACAAAAAAAATGACTCATAATCTTGGAAAGCTCCCACATTCCTCAGCAGTTTCAGGGGATTAGCTTCCATCTGTACACACTGCCTGAGGCCAGTGGAATTCTGTGACACTTCAGATCTGACCCCCAAATGATGGTAATAAATGAAAAGTGTTGTGCGTTTCTGTGGAAAAATACCATCGATATGATCCATCACAGGATTCTTCTTATTGAATGGTTCCATGTTTTTAAAAAGTGCTCCAGCTGTTGCCCTGTCAGAATGCGTGCTGGAGAGTTTATAGTTTTTCAGAGTGTGTTTGGAGCCTTGCTGCATCCAGTCCAGGAAACTGTCAAGCTTTGAGTTCGAGAGAACTGCACATGTTCATTCCAGCTGCTGACTAAATGGGCTGAGGGTTTGCCTTCGATTCAGAGCTCATAAAATCATAGAATCCCTCCAGTGCAGAAAGAGGCCATTTGGCCCATCGAGCCTGAACCAACAATAATCCCACCCAGGCCCTACCCCGAAACCCCATGTATTTACCCTACTAATCCCCCCTGACACCAAGGAGCAATTTAGCATGGCCAATCAACCTAATCTGCACATCTTTGGACTGTGGGAGGAAACCGGAGCACCCGGAGGAAACCCACGCAGACACGGGGAGAATGTGCAAACTCCAGACAGTCACCCGAGGCCAGAATTGAACCCGCATCCCTGGTGCCATGAGGCCGCAGTGCTAACCACTGTGTCACCCTGCTGCCCAGCTGATTATGGGTTTTGCCAAAGGCTAGTAGGACCACCCACCTTGCTGACGTCACTACCCCCCCCACCACCTCCACATCTGCATGTGACGTAGGCCATCGCATTGGAGGCTGCCGTCCAAAGGGAGAAAAGGTGGAGTGGTTTCAGGAAGTGTCTTCTCCACCTGCTCCAACGTAGTAAACAGCTCAACTAGATGTATACAAACAGGCAGCTGGTCAAGGGAGAAGGGAGTGGGAAGGCGGCAGGGGGTGAGATGGAAGTAAGTTGGGAAAAAGCTTGCGTTTTATCACAAACATTGACAATCGCCGTTTGGGCCAAATGGCTGGTTTCCGTGCTGTAAATTCTATGTAAATTGTTTGAAAACAAAACATTGGGTGAAATGTTGTCTGAATGCACCTTCACATTGAAAGAGACATCTAGGTCTTCAAACACATTCATGCCCACCTTCAGTGATTTGGAGACTCGACTGATTTCTGGGATGGCAGGTCTTTCATCTGAGGCGAGACTAAGTCGGTTAGGATTATATTCACTGGAGTTTAGAAGAGAGGAGATCTCATAGAAACTCATAAAATTCTAACAGGGTTAGACAGTAGATTCAGAAAGAATGTTCCTGATGGTGGGGCAGAGAACTCGGGGTCATAGTTTGAGGATAAGGGGTAAACCTTTTAGGACTGAGGTGACGAGAAGTCGAGTGGTGCATGTGTGGAATTCACTACCACAGAAAGTAGTTGAGGCCAAAATGTCTGATTTCAAGAAAAAATAGATATAGCTCTTGAAGCTAAAGGGATATGGGGGGAAGGGGGGATCAGGATTTTGAATTTGATGATCAGCCATGATCAAAATAAATAGCGGAACAGGCTCGAAGGGCCGAATGGCCTACCCCTGCTTCTATTTTCTGCGCCTCATTCCTCCCCTCGTATCACACTGTGCAGACAATAACTTTGTGTTGTTTTTTGCGAGCAAGGCCCTTGTAGGTGCCTGAACATTTGTGTGAGATGTCGGCCTGTGCTCTATTCAACTGAAAGGAATACTTGACTGCCCGTGAGCCAAGATTATTGCACTAACGGGACTGTGGGAAGATTTAAATATTTGCTCTGAGGTGCCCTTATCACACAGCTGTGAAATGATTGAAGCTGTTGATGATGAGGTGAAGATGTACCCAAGCCTGAAAGCCCAGTCCAGTGAAAATTATCCCAAACACTCATGATACATTTTGATTAATGCTAAAAAAAACTGCCGCTCCCACATTTAAAAATAATAGGTTGTAAGGGTCTAAAATGAGAGTTTTTGAGATTATAGTGTTAGCTGCTCATGAAGTACCAATGTTGTTTAAAGGTTGTGACCATAGTTTTTTCCTGCCTTTTCCTCTCTTTCTTTCTCCAATTCCCATTCTTTTTCTTCCCTCCTTCCACTTTCCATTTTCTTTGCTTGTTTGTTGGATATGAACAGTGCCGACAAACATGGAAAACAGGAGCAGGGATAGGCCATTCGGCCCTTTGAGCCTGCTTCTGAATTCAGCATGATCATGGCTGATCCGCCATCTCAACGCCATTCTCCCGTGCTCTCCTCCCTTGACACCTGTAGAGTCCAGAGATCTATTTCCTTTCTAAATATATTCAGTTTTATGTGGTAGAGAATTCCACAGGTTCACCACCCTCTGAAGAAGAAGTTTCTCCTCATCTCAGTCCAAAATGGCCTGCCCCATGTCCTGAGATTGTGACGCTTTGTTCCAGACTCCCCAGCCAGAGGAAACAACATCCCTGCATCCAGTCTGTCCAGCCCTGTCAGAATTTTAGATGTCTCAATAAGATTCCCCTCCCATTCATCTAAATTCCACGCCCAGTCGACCTAATCTCTTCTCTTATATGACAATCCTGCCGTCTCAGGAATCAGACTGGGTGAACCTTTGCTGCACACCTTATATGGCAAGTATATCCTTTCTTAGATAAGGAGATCAAAGCTGCACAAAATACACCAGATGTGGTCTCAGCAAGGCCCTGTACAAATGCAGTAAGACATCCTTGCTCCCTGTACAAGACCAGCCTTCATTGCCCATCCCTAATTGCCCTTGAGAAGGTGGTTGTGAGCAACCTGCTTGAACCACTGCAGTCCATGAGGTGTCGACACACCCATGGTGCTGTGAGGGAGTTCCAGGATTTTGATCTTTATCTTCTCATCATCGTGTGTAACTCTCTGCCTTAGAGCCAGTGAGAATATACAATGATCAAACTCCAAGGCCTATAAATAATTGAGTACCACATTCTGGATTATCAGAATGAACTTCCTTGTTATACCTCCTTAGATGCCAAAGTTTGATTTTTCAAATCTTTGGAGGAGGTGATGGCCTAGTTGTATTATAGTAGACTATTAATCCAGAATCTCAGCTAATATTCTAGGGACCAGGGTTCGAATCCCTTCATGGCAGTTGGTGGAATTTGAATTGAATTTTAAAAATCTGGAATTAAGAATCTACTGATGACCATGAAACCATTGTCAGAAAAACCCATCTGGTTCACTAATGTCCTTTAGGGAAGGAAATCTGCTGTCTTTACCCGGTCTGGCCTACATGTGACTCAAGAGCCACAGCAATGTGGTTGGCTCTCAACCCTGCCCACTCAGCAGATCCGCCATGTAAAACATCCACTCAATCCAATGAAAGTACATAACTATCTGCCCTCTGAAATGGCCGAGCAAGCCACTCAAAAAACAAAGAACAAAGAAAATTACAGCACAGGAACAGGCCCTTTGGCCCTCCAAGCCTGCACTGACCATGCTGCCCAACTGAACTAAAGCCCCCTACCCTTCCGGGGACCATATCCCTCTATTCCCATCCTATTCATGTATTTGTCCAGACGCCTCTTAAAACTCACTATTGTATCTGCTTCCACTACCTCCCCCGGCAGCGAGTTCCAGGCACCCACAACCCTCTGTGTAAAAAACACTTGCCTCGTACATCTCCTTTAACCCTTGCCCCTCGCACCTTAAACCTATGCCCCCGAGTAATTGACTCTTCCATCCTGGGAAAAAGCTTCTGACTATCCATTCTGTCCATGCCCTTCATAATCTTGTAGACTTCTATCAGGCCGCCCCCTCAACCTCCGTCGCTCCAGTGAGAACAAGCCAGGTTTTTCCAAAACCTCTCCTCATAGCCAATGCCCTCCATGCCAGGCAACATCCTGGTAAATCTTTTCTGTACCCTCTCCAAAGTCCATGGCAACTAGGGGATGGGCAATAAATGCTGGCCCAGCCAGCAAGGCCCATATCCCACGAATGAATTTAAAAAAAAGAAAAGATTGGTCAGTTTCACTGATGGTCAACATGCACAATACGCCACATGGCAAAGCAGTCGATGCCAAATGAGAGGGTAGAAGGCAGAGAATAAGCTGGGAAGCCAAGCCTCAGTTTTGGTATCTTAGTGCCTGCAGTGATAACTCTGAACCACAGCACAATATGCCAGCCCCATCTATTCTAAGATTGACTCACCCTTTCTCGTGTTACGTGTTCAAAGCCATACAGTTATGTACAGTAGGCTCTCGCCGGATTGAGTGGATGTTTTATGTGGCGGATCTGATGAGTGAGCAGCAATTCATGCATGGTTTATTGGGGATGGTTGGATCCCTCAGGGCGGTTTACTTGAAACCTATCCCAAGAGACTGTGTTACATTGTAAAAGACGCAATAAAATATTTTTAGTTAGCACATGTTCGACCAGACATTCACGCCTTTGCAGTGATGTGTGAATAGCTAGCATGCTCCAACACAACAGGGCTCCTTTGCTTATATAAAGATCTGTAGTAGCAAGAATGGGGCCTGCGAGCAGCAGCTGAACTTTCCCTTTATGAAATGATAAGTGTTTGGTTTTTTTTACATTGGGTCTTCACCGAGGGTTTTTGATTTGATTTGATTTATTATTGTCACATGTATGAGTATAAAGTGAAAAGTATTGTTTCTTGCGCGCTATACAGACAAAGCATACCGTTCATAGAGAAGGAAACGAGAGAGTGCAAAATGTGTTGTTACAGTCATAGCTAGGGTGTAAAGAAAGATCAGCTTAGTGCAAGGTAAGTCCATTCAAAAGTCTGGTGGCAGCAGGGAAGAAGCTGTTCTTCAGTCGGTTGATATGTGTCTTCAGATCTTTGTATCTTTTTCCAGACGGAAGAAGGTGGAAGAGAGAATGTCCCAGGGTGGTGGGTCCATAATTATGCTGGCTGCTTTGCCAAGATAGCGGGAGGTGTAGACAGAGTCAATGGATGGGAGGCTGGTTTGTGTGCGATGGATTGGGCTACATTCACGATCTTTTCTTGCAGCCTTGGGCAGAGCAGGAGCCATACCAAGCTGTGATACAACCAGGAAGAATGCTTTCTTTGGTGCATCTGTAAAAGTTGGTGAGAGTTGTAGTGGACACACCAAGTTTCCTTAGTCTTCTGAGAAAGTAGAGGCGTTGGTGGGCTTTCTTAACTATAGTGTCGGCATGGGGGGACCAGGACAGGCTGTTGGTGATCTGGACACCTAAATACTTGAAGCTCTGGACCATTTCTACTTGCTCAATGTCCAAATGCAGAGCCAACAGTTGAAGCGGGTGACAAGAGTGTGGTGGAACCTTGAACTAGGGACAAGATTTCAAAATTAGGCCCCTCCCATTAAAGGCGGACTTGAGAAGAATTTTTTTCTCTTGAGGGTCGTTAATCTGTGGAATTCCCTTCCCCAGAAAGTAGTGGAGGCAGTATGTTATTGAATTTGTTCAAGGCTGAGTTTTCAATCGACATGGGAGTGGAGGGAGAATGGAGAGTGTGGGAAAGTGGAATTGAAGTCTGTAATAAGTCTTCGGAGGCCCTTCACCAAAATCCCTTGATTTACAAACTCTAACAGCAGTACACAGGGTGCTAGCAGTTAGCAATCTACCTCCGGGGGTGTCACTCTGACATTCTGGTTAAATACAAGGCAAAGACTCCCTGATTGGCCCATCAATTGGATCTTTAATCAGGGAGTTCATACTCCAATAGGTCAACCTCAAAGGCCTGATTGAAATCATTACAAACTCAAAACCAAATCAACAGTGATCCCATTGAATGGCGGAGCAGGCTTGAGGGGCCGAGTTGCCCACTCTGGCTCCTCTTACTTGTGTCCAGAAGTGGCAAAATGAAATCAACAAGTCGTGGATAGGACCTTGAGTTTTAGAAGTCTATGTATTATCGAAGAGCTGAAGTGAGGAGATCTACTTGTGTGAGAGACAAGATGGGAACACTTTCTGGGAAGGTTAAAAAACAAAGACAGTTTTTTTTTCTTGCCTATTAACTCTATGGATAGAAACCCGTTAGAAATTATTCTGAAATCCAAGTTAAAGTTAGTATTTTGCTCTTTTTGTTTCAAGACAATTGTGGGTTATATAGGCAGCACCAGGTGTCAGATTATTTTTCAGTCCATGGGTGGAATTTTCCCATCTCACCCGCCACAGGGAATTGTAACAGGCTGGGGGCAGACCATGCAAAGGTCTGTTGACCTCGTATGGGAATTTCCAGCCTTGGAGCGAGCATGGCCTACATATCAGTGCACTGTGTGTTACACTCACTGATGCAGCACTCACAGGGAGAGTTAGAAATCGGAGCAAATTTGTCTGGGTGAATCAGTGTTCCACCAATTTAGCTCTATCTTTGGCCACTCCTTTTGAGTTTTGATCTCCACAGGGCTCATGGAATTGTCACATCATGGCGGTTTAATAATATTCGGTGAAATGTTTCTTCTATATTCCTCTCTCAACCATTCCGCACCCTGACGGTGCATAGGTCAGACTTTTGTCTGTTTCTGTAGCTAATTATTCCTGGAGTAGGTCATTACTCTGCATCCAGAGGCCTATAGCTTGAGGGCATTACACCACACCAAACACAGCCACACAAACATAGACAAACTAAGGGGCAATTTAGCATGGCCAATCCACCTAACCCTGGACTGTGGGAGGAATCCGGAGCACCCGGAGGAAACCCACGCAGGCATGGGGAGAATGTGCGAACTCCACATAGACAGTGACCCAAGGCCGGAATTGAACCCGGGGTCCCTGGCGCTGTGAGGCAGCAGTGCCAACCACTGCGCCACCATGCCGCCCTCCTTCTAGATAACAACTTGCATTTATATAGTGCCTTTAACATTGTAAAACGTCCAGAGACACTTTAGAGATTACCAGACAGAAGTTGACACTCAGTAATATGAAGCGATAATAGGACAAGAAACCAAAGGTCTGGTCTAAGAGGTTATGGAAAACATCTTAAAGGAGGATGTAGAGATTTAGAGTAGGAATTCCAATGCTTAGGGTCTAGGAAGCTGGAGGCACAATTGCCAAGAGTGGAACGTTCAGTATGGACGCAGAGATCTGGAAGGATTGTCGAGCAGGAGATGGTTGCCGAGATAGGGATAGCCAAGGCTATGGAGGATGTAGTAGTAACTCAAGGCAACTCGATGTAGCAAGTAACAAACTAAAGGATTTATTGCTTGGGAAGAACTCTATACAATGAAGGGTGTAACAGCACAACTCTACCGGTCTACTCCTAACAATGCTCTGGCTTCAACCATAGCCTTCAGTTGCAGGGATGCGCACCCATGTTCCCGATAGGCCCAGTTCGCATGCATGCGCTCCATTGGTTCTGGCCTGGCCATGTGACCCATTAAAGGGGCCAGGCTGCCACAGAGGGATTTTAACACAAGCAGGAAAGCCTCAAGTCCGAGGCATTGCCAGACCAGAGACCATGTAGGTCAGCGAGCACCAGGGTAATGGGCAAATAGGACGCGGGGAAGGGTGGAAGGTGGCAGGCTGGTCATTTAAGTGTTGACCTGGTCAAGTCTAGAGGTTACGAAGGAATGAGTGAGGGTTTCAGCAGTGTCGATTGCCCAACTTCCTGAGTGAATTACTTCCTTATTTACATTTTCAGCTTTTGTTGTCTTTTGCCTAAACACTTGTATGTAAATTGTAGACCGAGTAAGCAAATTAAACTTGCGTTTCCCGCTGCCCTGCAATCGAAACAGACGACAACAGGGAGGCATGGCGATTAACTGAGAAAAGATCCCAATGAACTTTGAGTGAAAATGTCTTTCTCTTCACTTTTCCAGAGTTGTCGCCATTGATGCGTTCTCTACCTTAACCTCGGCGGGGGCAATAAACATCTCTTTCACTAGAACCATGGTCGGTTTATGTCAGCAGCTTGGCGATGAACAGTTCTGGATTCTTGGTGCGTGAACATGGAAGGGTTTCACACCAGAGCAATGTTGAGAAGAACTCTCCACGCTTGTGGCATTAGGAGCTGCGAAAGCCGTAGAACATTTGTCAAGTGGGGCAAGAAAGTTCCAGATCTCGTCAGAGACCGAGTGCAGAATTGAGAGGACCCCACCCCACCACCCGCCTCCCCGCCTCACGATGGAGAAACCTCAAGGCAATATGTTTTTCCACAAGCGAAGGTCCCAGTTGTTGCTGCTGAACTCACTGACGTGCGGCCTGGAAATCTGCGTAGCCGCTGGAATTACCTTCGTCCCTCCTCTGCTGCTAGAAGCTGGGGTGCAAGAGAAATACATGACGATGGTTTTGGGTACGTACGGTTGTGCTATGCATGCTTGTTGTGCAGCTGGGTTTTATACGATTTCTTTATTTTTCTGACCTGTTTTTACTTCCTCCTTCTCCTGCAGTCACTAATAAGATCAGAAGACATAGCAGTAGAAGTAGGCCACTCGGCCCATCGAGTCTGCTCCACCATTCAATGAGGTCATGACTGATCTGATATGACTATCCCCAACTCTACTTTCTGCCTTATCCCCGTAACTCTCTTGATTTGATTTATTATTCCGATTCCTTTACCGATGAAACATTTACCTCAGCTTTGAACATACATAGCGACCCAGCCTATACAGCTCTCTGCAGTAAAGAATTCCAGAGATTCACTACCCTCTGAGAGAAGAAATTCCTCCTCATCGCTGGCTTAAATGGCTGACCCCTTACTCTGAGATTATACCCTGGACTCCCCACAAGGGGATACAGCCTCTCAGCATCTACCCTGTCAAACCTCCCCCGAGAATGCTATACGACTCAATAGGGTCGCTCTCATTCTTCTAAACTCCAGGGAGGACAGGTCCAACCTACTCAACCTCTCCCCATATGATAATCCTTCCATACCCAGGATCAAGCTCGTGAATCTTCCCTGGACTGCCTCCTATGCCAGTACGCCTGTCCTTAGATAATAGAACCCAACTGTTCACATTATTCAGATGTGGCCTAACTTCAGCACTGAGGATGGGTCATCCAGACTCGAAACGCTGGCTCTATTCTCTCTCCACAGATGTTGCCAGGCCTGCTGAGATTTTCCAACATTTTCTGTCTTTGTTGTGATCCGTCCAGTGCATTGTATAATTTTAGCAACACTTCACTATTTTTATACTGTTTCCCTTTGAAATAAATACTCATTTCCTGCATCCTTCCTTTCTCATTCCTTCATGAATGAGGATGAAGAGCGTAGCTTAGGTATTCCCAAGTGTATATTTTTAACAATTATTGTTAACCCATTTGTCCTCAACTGCTTAATGCAACATTAGAATAACAAACACACCGGCACTCACCATCCCGAGATCGGCGCGTAACACGCAACTGCCAACAGCTCTCCAACCTGGCCGTGTACAGCGCTGCAGTGGCCAGAAGCGGTACTGCAGTGCTCTATCCAGGGGGCTGGGGTTCCCAGAGTTCCACCCCACCGGAGAGCAGGGTGCCCAAACTCTTAAGGGGGCCTTCAGAGTCAGGCATCCATCTTCCTGCCTGATCTAGGGAAAAAGAGGCTGGGCAGGATTGGGACCTTAACTTAACTTCAAGCCCTTAATAGGTGAAAGACCAGGATTCCCACCCAGGGCCCTGCCCGCCCAAGTGTGAAAATGCGTCTGGGATTGGACAGGCAGGTTCCGGGGGGAAGGTGGTGGAATCCCATCCATTTAATTGTACATTTTCCCCTACCTCCCACTCCCAGAACCCACCTTGGGGGAGTAAGTGCAATATTCTGCCCTTGGGACAATTGCACCTCTCCAGTCCCTGACCCAAATATCATAGGATCCCTACAGTGCAGAAGGAGGCCATTCGGCCCATCGGGACTGCACCGACCACAACCCCACCCTGGCCCTATCCCCATAACCCCACCTATTAACCCTGCTAATCCCCCTGACACGAAGGGGCAATTTAACATGGCCAATCAACCTAACCCGCACATCTTTGGATTGTGGGAGGAAACCCACGCAGACACGGGGAGAACATGCAGACTCCGCACGGACAGTCAACCGAGGCCCATTAACTAACTGAGCACTGAACGAGAACTGAAACTTGGGGTCGCATGATCTGCACGGGATTGACAGTATCCCAGTCCAAAGATGTGCGGGTTAGGTTGATTGGCCATGCTAAAATTGCCCTTAGTGTCCTGAGATGTGTAGGTTAGAGGGATTAGTGGGTAGATATGGGGGCTAGGGCCTGGGTGGGATTGTGGTCGCTGCAGACGCAATGGGCCGAATGGCCTCTTTCTGTACTGTAGGATTTCTATGATTCTATGATATAATTGGACGGGAAGATCCCAGGATGGAATCCTGGCTCAAAAGACCGTAACTTTATTTATTTTTTTATCAAACGTGGAGGAACAGAATCTCAGGACTGCTAATTATTTTAACAAGAAGAAAAAGCATTTATTAAACATTTTAAAAATTGGACTATAATACACTACTACTATAACCACCCTATAGTTTAACAATTACACACAGGTTTTAAGGTTAACACGGATTACAAAGGACAGTTTGAGCTACACTGATCCCATTAACCCACAAAGTCCATTTTAAAGCACCCACATTGGCTGTGGTCCAATACACCCTCCATAAGACCATAAGACATAGGAGCAGAACTAGGCCACTCAGCCCATCGAATCTGCTCCGCCATTCAATCATGGCTGATATTTTTCTCATCCCCATTCTCCTGCCTTTTCCCCATAACTCCTGATCCCCTTATTAATCAAGAACCTATCTATCTCTGTCTTAAAGACACTCAATGACCTGGCCTCCACAGCCTTCTGCGGCAAAGAGTTCTACAGATTCACCACTCTCTGCTGAAGAAATTCCTTCTCATCTCTTTAAAGGATCGTCCCTTTAGCCTGAGGTTGCGCCCTCTGGTTCTAGTTTTTCCTACTAGTGGAAACATCCTCTCCACATCCACTCTATCCAGGCGTCACAATATCCTGTAAGTTTCAATAAGATCCCCCCCCTCATCCTTCTAAACTCTAACGAATACAGACCCAAAGTCCTCAACCGTTCCTCGTACGACAAGCTCTTCATTCCAAGGATCATTCTTGTGAACCTTCTCTGGACTCTTTCCAAGGCCAGCACATCCTTCCTTAGATATGGGGCCCAAAACTGCTCACAATACTCCTAATGGGGTCTGACCAGAGCCTTATACAGCCTCAGAAGTACATCCCTGCTCTTGTATTCTAGCCCTCTCGACATGAATGCTAACATTGCGTTTGCCTCCCTAACCGCCGACTGAACCTGCACGTTAACCTTAAGAGACTGGTAGGAAAGTTTTCCAACCACTCTCGTTAATCTCAATGTGTTTATTTGTACCAATGGGCAACATTGAACTCAGCGAATACACTTTGGCCAGGTTGAACCCAGGTTAGTGTCTTTGGATTTCTCCTCAGAATTCCACCAGATCAGAGTTTCCAAACTCTACTCCCAAAAAACGTGCTTTAAAACCTTCTCTCCAAGTAATGCTTTCACTTGGCGGTTTGCAATCCCAAATCCAGTCCAGGCTTTTCCAATGACACTCTTAAACAAACTTTCCACTCCACTGGCGGGGGTGGAGGGAGGTGGTTGGTGATGGTGGAATCCTGGCCAAAGTGTATTAGCTGAGTCCAATGTTGCCCATTGGTACAAATAAACACGTTGAGATTAATATGAGTGGTTGGAAAACTTTCCTACCAGTCTTGGGCGGCACGGTAGCACAGCTTCTGCACTGCACAGCACTGCTTCACAGCTCCAGGGTCCCGGGTTCGATTCCCGGCTCGGGTCACTGTCTGTGTGGAGTTTGCACATTCTCCTTGTGTCTGCGTGGGTTTCCTCCGGGTGCTCCGGTTTCCTCCCACAGTCCAAAGATGTGCGGGTTAGGTTGATTGGCCAGGTTAAAAATTGCCCCTTAGAGTCCTGGGATGCATAGGTTAGAGGGATTAGCGGGTAAATATGTGGGGGTAGGGCCTGGGTGGGATTGTGGTCGGTGCAGACTCGATGGGCCGAATGGCCTCCTTCTGCACTGTAGGGATTCTATGATTCTATGATTCAGGAATACTCACACCTTGGAATACTGGCACAAAGACACCGATTTTTAGGTATTTGCATCTTCACCAATTTCCTCTTTGATATCTGTATTTTTCAAACTGTTTTGAATTATAGAACCCCTACAGTGCAGAAGGAGACCATTTGGCCCATCGAGTCTGCACCGACCACAATCCCACCCAGGCCCTATTCCCGTAACCCCACACATTTTCCCTGCTAATCACCCTGACACTAAGGGGCAATTTAGCATGGCCAATCAACCTAACCCGCACATCTTCGGACTGTGGGAGGAAACTGGAGCACCCGGAGGGAACCCACGGGGAGAACGTGCAAACTCCACACAGACAGTGACCCGAGGCCGGAATTGAACCCGGGTCCCTGGCGCTGTGAGGCAGCAGTGCTAACCACTGTGCCACCATGCCGCCTGTCATTTTATCACCTAAGATTGTACTGTAATTGTGGCAATTAGCTGCACCCACATGTGACCATGGGTAATATCTCAACTCAAAACTTTGACCAAATAGGTTTGAGTTGGTACTGAGGGTTAACTTGTGGGAGAAAATCTTGGAGGAGGAAGGAAAGTTTGTGTGTAATACTTCACAACTGCTGATTTAAAAAACAGACACCATTTACAAGGCCTTTCCTTCCCAGTAGTAAAGGGAAGCAACTTATTATTTGAAATGTAACTGCAATGTTAAGGGAAGGAGGGAACAAGAGAGAGAGAGAGAATTGTTTCTCCGCCTCCCTCAGGGTGCTGGTTGCCGGCAGTGCTGTTGAAACCTGACACCGTCTGGTACTCTATCAAAGCGGCACCTTCATGTAAGGTCCCAGCTGGTGAGTGACAGTGATCACCACAGCGCACCCTCCAGAATCTTCATGCGTGTGTGCGGGTGCCATTAGGAGGACTGTATTTGGCTCGCCTGTGGTGGTCTGATGCACTGCCCGAGTGGCCATTATCTGCGAGCAAGCCTTTGAAACTAGGGACGGGATTTTACGGCATTGCCCGCCCCAAAACCATAAAATCCCACCCCAGGTCAACGGACCTTTCCATGGTCCGCCCCCTCGCCCGCGGCCATTCCTGTTGCGGGCGGGACGATAAGATTCCGGCCTAGGTGTTATCAAAGGATTGCGCACAGATAATGGCCACTTGGGCAAGCAGTTTCCGCCCATGTGTGTGTTTGTTTTGTGTGTGCAGTGTTTTGTGCTGTATGTATGTGTGTGGTGTGTGTGGTGTGTGTGTGTGCTGTATGTGGTGTGATGTGTGTGCGTGTGATGTGTGTGTGTGTGATGTGTGTGTGTGCTGTATGTGTGTGTGATGTGTGTGCGTGTGCTGTATGTGGTGTGATGTGTGTGCGTGTGCTGTATGTGGTGTGATGTGTGTGTGTGCTGTATGTGGTGTGATGTGTGTGTGTGCTGTATGTGTGTGGTGTTGTTTGTGTGTGTGTGTGTGCTGTATGTGGTGTGATGTGTGTGCGTGTGCTGTATGTGTGTGTGTGCTGTATGTGTGTGGTGTGTGTGTATTGTATGTGTGTGGTATTGTTTGTGTGTGTGTGCTGTATGTGGTGTGATGTGTGTGTGTGTGCTGTATGTGTGTGGTGTGTGTGCGTGTGGTGTGTGTGTGTGCTGTATGTGTGTGGTGCGTGTGCTGTATGTGTGTGTGTGTGTTGTATGTGTGTGGTGTGTGTGTGTGTATTGTATGTGTGTGATGTTGTTTGTGTGTGTGCTGTATGTGGTGTGATGTGTGTGCGTGTGCTGTATGTGTGTGGTGTGTGTGTATTGTATGTGTGTGGTATTGTTTGTGTGTGTGTGCTGTATGTGGTGTGATGTGTGTGTGTGTGCTGTATGTGTGTGGTGTGTGTGCGTGTGCTGTGTGTGTGTGCTGTATGTGTGTGCTGTATGTGGTGTGATGTGTGTGCGTGTGCTGTATGTGTGTGGTGTGTGTGTGTGTGTGTGGTGTGTGTGTGTATTGTATGTGTGTGATGTTGTTTGTGTGTGTGCTGTATGTGGTGTGATGTGTGTGTGTGTGCTGTATGTGTGTGGTGTGATGTATGTGTGTGGTGTGTGTGTGTGAGGTGTGTGTGTATTGTATGTGTGTGGTGTTGTTTGTGTGTGTGTGGTGTTTGTGTGTGTGTGGTGTTGTTTGTGTGTGTGTGGTGTTGTTTGTGTGTGTGTGGTGTTGTTTGTGTGTGTGTGGTGTTGTTTGTGTGTGTGTGGTGTTGTTTGGTGTGTGTGTGTGGTGTTGTTTGTGTGTGGTGTGACTTTTGTGTGTGAGGTGTGTGTGTGTGTGTATTGTATGTGTGTGGTATTGTTTGTGTGTGTGTGGTGTTGTTTGTGTGTGTGTGGTGTTGTTTGTGTGTGTGTGGTGTTGTTTGGTGTGTGTGTGTCTATGTGTTGTATGTCTCTGTGCTGTTGGTTGAAGAGACCATTCAGCTCGTTGTGTCTATTCCAACATTTGCTGGAGCTATTCAATTAAGCCACTCAATTGCTATTTTCCAATAACCCTGTAAAACATTTTCCCTTTAAGCCTTTAAGTGAGTGAAGGTGTAGAAATGGCCTCCAATGTGTGAGGCAGCAGACGCCGTAAGGGAAGCATCCGCGGGAACATTCCCCTCTGCGTCTGCGTTCCACTTTGTGATGCTGGGAATTCACTGTTTCCGTCTGGAAGTGCAATGTGGCGATTTTCTGTTCAGCTGCTGTGATGTGGCCCCAGGCCTTTTTATTCCTTCCTTTAAAATATAGAACGTGTTCTAACTAAATCTACTGCAAAGGGTATAATTACCATGATTGCTGAAGTCAGGAAATAAAGGCTGGTTAAATCTTACAGCAATCGCAAATGTCAACATCTGCCTCAGTATTTTTTTTCAAAACTAGAAAGGAATAAAATCTATTTTCCCCTGCCCACCAACATCCCCCCCCACTCCCCCTCCGGTTTTATCCCCCTGAAAAATGTCTGGAATTTAATTTTTATGTTTGCGATCGATCATGCTTCCAAATAGGAAATGAGAGCTGCTTAGAAGTTCCATAAATGTGCGTGGCAGTGAGGATAATTGACTGACTGTAGTCTGGGATCCTGTCGTAGCCAAGCTGAGGCTTGGAAATACTTTGTAAAGTATCTTATCCTCGGATCAGAGAATCCCTGCAGTGCAGAAGGAGGCCATTCGGCCCATCGAGTCTGCACCGACCACAATCCCACCTAGGCCCTAACCCCGTAACTCCACATATTTACACTGCTAATCCCTCCCCCCAGGCAAAAAATTCCCGCCCGAGGTCAACGGATCTCTGCATGATCCGCCCACATCCGCTATGATTCCAGTTGTGGACGGGACGGTATCATTCCACCCTGAGTGTCAATTTAGTATTGCCAATCCACCTAACCCACACATTTTATGGTGAAACTGATGCGCGATTAAATCACTCGGGAGGCTGGATCGTACCCGGGAAATAAAGGCTTTTATTAGTAACAAGAATGGAGCACACTATATAACAATACAATCCCAGACTAAAGGGTCACCAGGCAGTGCAGTGACCTTTATACTACTACAGGTAGGCGGAGCCAACTGGAGTGTACCACAGAACAATACCAACAGGTAGAACACCCCAACCCTAACCCCAACAGTGACAACAGTAACATATGTACAAGTACCCATAGTGCTGACCATCTATGGTTCAGTACCCATAGTGGTAACCATCTATGGTTCACCACAGAAACTTTAGTTCAGAGGATAGTGGAAGAGCTGGAAGAAGCTCTTCCACATTGCTGTCTCCCTTCGCGATCCTTTTGCCAGCGCAGATCTGCCCTTTAGGCTTGATCTGAGAATCATGGAATCCCTACAGTGCAGAAGGAGGCTGATCGGCCCATCGAACCTGCACCAACAACAATCCCACCCAGCCCTTATCCCCGTAACCCCATGTATTTACCTTGCTAGTCCTACTCACACTAAGGGGACAATTTAGCGTGGCCGATCAACCTAACCCGCACATCTCTGGACTGTGGGAGGAAACCGGAGCACCCGGAGGAAACCCACGCCGATACGGGGAGAACGTGCAGACTCCGCACAGTCACCCGAGGCTGGAATCGAACCCGGGTCCTTGGCGCTGTGAGGCAGCAGTGCTAACTACTGTGTCACCGTGCCGCTTATTCAGATGCTGGAGCACAATTTCACTTTAATGTCCCAAAAGAAACCGTGTCTCTCGAAACAAGACCCCTCCAAACATGATTGAGGGATGTACATGATAAGCGTGAGTAGTAACCTGATCGGACCTGATCTTGGAGGCCTCCCAGTCCAAGTGTACAGTATGTGAACCCTGCGAACAGACTGTGCCTATTTCACAGCACTCAAATGACTGGCAAAGTCTGCCTGCTTCCCCATAAATTAAATGGTGTTGCACAGAATTGTAGTCATTTTTTGTAAGGAAAAAGTACAGCTACTGTAAATTATTCTGTTCGACCAAACTGCTCTTAGGAGTGCTTTTATTTGTCGCTAGGCAACAGGATACTGTCTTGGGATTTGGTTGTCGGGTGAGGTATTAAGTGTCATATTGCTAAAGGTTCTCCTTTGTTACAGCAATGTTAGAGAAGCTCTGTTACAGCCATTGCATGAGAGTGAATTTGCTATTTCAATAAAATGCAGTAATGTCCAAAATTCAAGATTTGGTTAGCAGTGAAATTCTTTTTGCCGATTTTGTGTTGTGTGCCAGTGAACAAGTTGTTGCCGATTTGAGTCATTATTTTTCCTACATGAACCACTTATTGGCTCACAATATGGGCATTCCAGCCTTGACTTAGCCTCTGACCTTCCCGTGCCTGGTATTTGCTTATTATAATTCCTGACTGGGGGTGGCACAGTGGTTAGCGCTGCTGTCTCACAGTGCCAGGGACCCAGGTTCAATTCCTGCCTTGGTCAGAGCGCAGTTCGCACATTCTCCCCATGTCCGTGTGGGCTTCCTCCGGATGCTCCGGTTTCCTCCCACACTCCAAAGATGTGCAGGTTAGGTGGATTGGCCACGCTAAATTGCCTCTTTGTGTATGTGAGTGTGTGGCTGTGATGGACTGGCATCCCATCCTAGGTGTACCCCGTCTATCATAGAATCCAACAGTGCAGGAAGAGGCCATTCAGCCCATCGAGTCTGCACCGACTACAATCCCACCCAGGCCCTATCCCCATAACCCCATGCATTTACCCGACCTAGTCCCCCTAACACTAAGGAGCAATTTAGCATGGCCAATCCACTTAACCCACACATCTTTGGGTTATGGGAGAAAACTGGAGCACCCGGAGGAAACCCATGCAGACACGGGGAGAATGTGCAAGACTCCACACAGACAATGACCCAAGACGGGAATCGAACCCGGGTCCCTGGCAGTGTGAGGCAGCAGTGCTAACCACTGTGCCGCCTCAATGGCTCTGATTCCCTGCAATCCTGAATTGGAGTAAGAGGAGAAGTGAAAGTGAAGTGAAGTGAATTATTGACTGACACAGCTTTACTCTGTCAGTTCTGGTAGGATTAATGTCAATCTTTTTTAGTATTTTCTCCAGTGCTTTTATGTCCTTTTATGAAGAGCTGTGTACAATACTCTTCAAGTGCAGCCTGACCAAGGTCTAACTTAATTGTACTAAATCCTAGTGTTTGGTTTTATTTCCTTTGCTGACCTGGAGTGCTGCTTTTATGATTTCTTCATATGTATTCCTACATCTCTTCCTCTTCTATAACAATCAGTTTCCTCATTGGCAAGGGATGTTTCTATTATTCCTACTAAAAGCGCATCACCTGAAATTCATCTATGTTAAAGTTAATTTGCCGTTTATTTTATGGTAATTTGAACAATGTGAATCAACTCTGTGTGAATAGTGGCACCAGATTTATTAAGTACTGCATAGATCTAGTCCCATTGCAAAAGGTTCGAATCTCTAATCAAACAGTACAGGGCTGGAAGGTTAGTTTTCTGTTCTGTACTTTATTAGCTGGTCTCAACCAGTGTCCCAGTAAAGTAGCTACAATCAATCTCTGTACCTCCAGCAGTTGCCGACAGCAGATCTGTCCTGGAGATTTGATTTATGACAAATGCATGGGAACCCACATAAAGTTTAAAGTTTATTTTATTAGCGTCACAAGTAGGCTTACATTAACACTGCAATGAAGTTACTGTGAAAATCCCCTAGTTGCCACACTCCGGCGCCTGTTCGGGTACACCGAGGGAGAATTTAGCACGGCCAATGCACCTAGTCAGCATGTCTTTCGGACAGTGGGAGGAAACCGCAGCACCCGGAGGAAACCCACGCAGACACGGGGAGGGCATGCAGACACTGCACAGACAGTGACCCAAGTCAGTAATCGGGAATCGAACCTGAGTCCCTGGCGCTGTGAGGCAGCAGTGCTAAGCACTGTGCCACCGTGCCGCCCCTTAAGGTCTAATCGAATGTTTTTCATAGAATCCCTACAGTGCAGGAGAAGGCCATTCGGCCCATCAAGGCTGCACCAACTACAATCCCACCCAGGCCCTATCCCCATAACTCCATGCATTTACCCTAGCTAGTCCCCCTGACACTAAGGGACAATTTAGCACGGCCAATCCACCTAACCTGCACACCTTTGTGGGAGGAAACCGGAGCACCCGGAGGAAACCCACGCAGACACGGGGAGAATGTACAAACTCCGCACAGACAGTGACCAGAATTGGGAATCGAACCTGGGTCCCTGCTATTAGCCTACTATGAGTAGGCCTCTGTCTGAAACAGACAACTGCCTGGGCTGCCCTTCAAAATAAAATATAAATAAGTGAAGATAGGCATTGGTACAAATTTCAGGGTGCTACCTCTTAGCTATTGTCTGACATTTGGTATCTCATTGTTGCAATTGAGTAGTATGCATTAGGTTTACCGTTCTGAGTGAGAGATTGCCAGTAAAATGTAATTTTTTTTAACTTGATGGATTGTTTTGGTCACATTGTATGTGGGACATAGGTCTTTACCGATTTTACTTTGTCTCCACAGGTATTGGGCCAGTCCTCGGACTCATATTTGTCCCAATGATCGGCTCAGCGAGTGACCACTGGACGAGTCGATATGGCCGCCGTCGTCCCTTCATTTGGGCGCTCTGCCTTGGAGTCCTCCTGAGTCTTTTTGTCATCCCCCACGCCAGCAAGATGGCCACATTCTTCAACCTGAAGGACTACCCCGTCGACGTGATCTTTCTCATCATTGGGATCTGCATGTTGGACTTCTGTGGCCAAGTGTGTTTCACGCCCCTCGAGGCCTTGCTGTCCGATCTGTTCCATGATGCTGAAGATTGCAGGCAAGCTTTCTCCATGTATTCCTTCATGATCAGCCTGGGGGGTTGCATTGGCTACCTCTTAACAGCAGTTGACTGGAAAAGGACCTTTCTGTCCAGTTACCTGGGTGGGCAGGAAGATTGCCTCTTCATACTTCTGGCTGCCATATTTATTGTGTGTGTTCTCGCTACCTTCTTTGTATCTGAGGAAAACTGTAGTAACATGGATGGCCTTGCCGACATCTCACCAAAGGAAGTCATTAAGCCTCTGGCAAGGTACTGTTGTTGCTCCTCGAGCATGCTTTGGCGGACAAGGCACTACCTGCTAGTACTGAAGAACTGCTGCACTTTGATTCCCAAGCTCTATCACCTGTACTGTCGCATTCCCAAGGTAATCCGGCAGCTGGTGGTAGCCGAGTTCTACAGCTGGATGGCCCTCATGACGTTCATGATGTTCTACACGGACTTTGTGGGGGAGGGGCTCTATCACGGCGTCCCGAACGCAGACCCTGGGAGTGAAGCCAGGCTACGCTACGATGAAGGTACAGTGGCTTTGCGGTGGAAGAAAGCAAGGAGGAAATTTTCAGTAACAGTCTATTATGGGAGGGCACGGTGGCATAGTGGGCGGTATGGTGGCACAGTGTTTAGCACTGCTGCCTCACAGCAGCGGGGACCTGGGTCCGATTCCCGTCTTGGGTCACGGTCACTTGGGGCACATTCTCCCCGTGTCTGCGTGGGTTTCCTCCGGGTGTTCCGGTTTCCTCCCACAGTCCAAAAATGTGCGGGTTAGGTGGATTGGCCATGCTAAACTGCCCCTTAGTGTCAGGGGAACTACTTAGGGTAAATGCATGAGGTTATGGGATAGGGCCTGGGTTGGATTGTGGTCGGTGCAGACTCGATGGGCCAAATGGCCTCCTCTGCATTGTAGGAATTCTATGATTGTTTAAGATGAAGCGTTAGATCAAACCCAGGAGAGGGTGCAATGCCTCATCCTGTCAGCTTGGATCTGGTTTGATCGAGCCCAAGATGGAAGGCAATGTCTTGTCTTGTCAGCTTGGATCTAGTTGGTCCCTCATGTGGGGACAATGATTGTACTTAATTTGAGTTGGCATTTTTGATTAGAAATAAAGTACCAAAAGGTACCAAAACAAAAATCTGAAGAGTGCAAGCCTGACTGAGTATATCCATTTGGATCATTAGTGGCATTGGCCCTAGATTGAAAAATGCAGATATCTACAATATTACAATTTTGGTATATTGCCATAGATTCATCTTTTTCTAATCAGTGCAGCCACTGTTGCTATGCAGGAAAATAGAGCTGAGCAGCTCCAATAAGCAACAATGGGATTCATAACCAGTTACAAAAACAGAAAATGCTGGAAAATCTCAGCAGGTCTGACAGCATCAGTGGGGAGAGAATAGCGACAACGTTTCGAGTCTAGATGACCCTTCGTCAAAGTGATGAATCATATAATCATACAATCCCTCCCGTGCAGACGGAGGCCATTCGGCCCATCGTGTCTGCACTGACCACAATCCTACCCAGGCCCTATTCCCGTAACCCCACATATTTACCCTACTAATCCCCTGACACTAGGGTGAATTTAGCATGGTCAATCAACCTAACCCGCACAGCTTTGGACACATTGGACATGGGATGTCTTCACCGATTTTACTTTGTCTCCACATGTATTGGGCCAGATGAATGGTCATCTAGACTCAAAACGGCTCTATCCTCTCCCCACTGATGCTGTCAGACCTGCTGAGATTTTCCAGCATGTTCTGTTTTTGTTTCAGATTCCAGGGTCCGCAGCATTTTGCTTTTATCTTAACAAGTTAATCTGTTTTGGCAGCATTGCTCAAGAACAAAATGTTAGCCAAGTTACGGGAAGAGTTTCCTGCTTTTTCTTAATAATGCTATGGCACCTTTATGCCACCTAAAGCAGGCCTTGGTCTAACATCTCAGGTTTTCACTTACAAGGTGGGAAGCTCAGTTCGAGAAACTTCCCAGCTTGGCGGAGCTTTCCCCATATAAGTGGTCCTTGCGTGCAGAATCTTTGCACCGGAGAGATGGGGGCGGGTTCAAGTTGGGCCCGCTGTCCCCAGAAGCCAATTGGATGAGACATGGAGGCGGGTAAGTGCCAAGGCAGGCAGGTTAGAAGGCCCACCTCAGTTCTCTTTTGTTGCAGCCACATTAAAAGCTTGGGCTCTCCAACTCTCACACCTCATACCCACCTCTTCCCCCACCCACTCCCCATGTCGCCACATGCCACTTCTTTGCTCCCCATGTAACCTCCTTTCTACTCCAAGCCTCCATGTGACCTCCCTGCACACTATGTACAGAACAAAGAGCCAAAGATAACTACTCATAAAAAAACACCCATTCAGATATCTGTTTGCAATAAAAACTGTTTCCGCTTACCACCTTAAATCAGGCACCGCACTTCATAGCCTCAATAACAAAAGCTTCACCCCATTTCAGAGCACTTAATTTAGTCCAAATAAATATGCAGACATTGAAAAAATATATCAAAGAAAGAATAAATTATTATAATCTTATAAAGACATCAACCAATCAAAGCTAACACTCCACTTCAGCCTGCACAAACAGACCCCTGCTGAGCTAATCCTTTGGAGTCTTGGCATTCAGCCAAAACATTCATAATGAGGCCATCTGGCCTGAACAGAAATGGGTGGGTAGACATCTGTTTCTCCAGATGGCCTTATATTGAATGCGTGGCTGAGCTCCAAGACTCATTACTGTTCTAGCTCAGCAAGGGTCTGTTTACACAAGCATGAAATGGTGTGTTTACTTTGAATGACTGATATTTTTGAGGTTGTAATGAGTTATTCTTTCTTTGATCTATTTTTTCAATGTCTGTACGCTTATTTGGACAGGATTAAGAGGGGTAAAGCTTCTGTTACTGAAATTGAATGGCAGTGTCTGACAAGGTTGTAAATGAAAGCAGGTTTTTTTCAAAGCAGACTTCTGAATGAGTGATTTTTTTTCATCAGCCCTTTGAGACTTGCCGTTATTATATGGCTCATTGGTTCTATACATAGCGGATACTGGGTGGGTGGGTATGGAAGGGCCATGGTGGGGGGAGTGGAACATCACCTGATAAACATACTTTGCAAAAGGTTTCCATATCCAGACTGTGGTTCATGGTTCATCTCAGAGGGTCGTGGACCACAGGAAACTCACTGTCTCCACACAAATGTCTTTTTGATTTGATTTATTATTGTCACATGTGTTAGTATACAGTGAAAAGTATTGTATCGTGTGCGCTATACAGACAAAGCATACCATTCACAGGGAAGGAATGTAGTGTTATAGTCATTGCTAGGGTGTAGAGAAAGATCAACTTAATGCAAGGTAGGTCCATTCAAAAGTCTGATGGCAGCAGGGAAGAAGCTGTTCTTGAGTCAGTTGGTATGTGACCTCAGACTTTTGTATCTTTTTCCCGACGGAAGAAGGTGGAAGAGAGAATGTCCGGGGTGCGTGGGGACCTTAATTATGCTGGCTGCTTTGCCGAGGCAGCGGGAAGTGTAGACAGAGTCAATGGATGGGAGGCTGGTTTGCGTGATGGATTGGGCTACATTCGCGACCTTTTGTAGTTTCTTGCCGTCTTGGGCAAAGCAGGAGCCATACCAAGCTGTGATACAACCAGAAAGAATGCTTTCTATGGTGCATCTGTAAAAGTTGATGAGAGTCGTAGCTGACATGCCAAGTTTCCTTGGTCTTCTGAGAAAGTCGAGACATCAGTGGACTTTCTTAACTATAGTGTCGGCATGGGGGGACCAGGACAGGCCGATGAGGGGATGAGATTTTGAGGTGCCTAACCTGCATTGGAAACTGGTCATGAACGCAGAGTGCCCACTACCCACCTACCCACACCCTCATCCTGCACCAGCTAAAGTTGCCAGCAGGCAACACAAGCCCAGAAATCGCCCATCAGAGTTAATTCCTCACCATTATTTAACACAGGTGTCAACTCATTTATTTTATAAAGTTTAATGCCACTGTTATTAGAGTGGAATAAGAAATATATGTTACAGATATTAATTCTATATATACATGAGAGAGACTGGTTAGCACAGTGGTTAGCACTGCTGCCAGGGACCCAGGTTCGATTCCCAGCATGGATCACTGTCTGTGTGGAGTTTGCATGTTCTCCCCGTGTCTGCGTGGGTTTCCTCCAGGTGCTCCAGTTTCCTCCCACAGTCCAAAGACGTGCTGGTTAGATGCATTGGCCATGCTAAATTCTCCCTCAGTGTACCCGAACAGGCGCCAGCGTGTGGCGACTAGGGAATTTTCACAGTAACTACATTGTAGTGTTAATGTAAGCCTACTTGTAACACTAATAAATAAACTAATTGTAGTCTTTTAAATATCACCTGTGCATTACACTCGTTCACTTAACTCCGAAGCAATATTAAAAGGTGTACAGTGGGGTAAAGCTTCTGTTAGTGATTTTCAGTGACTGGCAGTGCTTGCAGTGTCTTTAGGAGGGGCAGGGAGGGCATGGTGGTGGCGTACTGGTATTGCGGCTGGATTAGTAATCCAGAGATCCAGGATAACGCTCTGGGGACCTAGGTTCAAATCCCACCACAGCAGATGGTGAAATTTGAATTTTTTAAAAATCTGGAATTAAAATTTTAATACTGACTATAAACCCATCTGGTTCACTGATGTTCTTTAGGGAAGGAAATCTGCTGTCCTTTACCTGGTCTGGCCTACGTGTGACTCCAGAACCACAGCAAGGTGGTTGACTCTCAACCACCCTCTGAAATGGTCTAGCAAGCCACTCAGTTCATGGGCAACTAGGGATGGGCAATAAGTGCTAGCCCAGTAAGTGCTAGCCCAGCAAACCCAGCTTGCCCACATCCCCTGAATGAATTAAAAAAACAACCCTCGCCTTTGTATTCCCATTTATAGAAAGTTGCTTGCTGTATCGATGAACAGCGATTGTGCCTTTTACGAGGGTGAAGTTTGACATGTGATGACTCTTCAACTCTGGTGCTTAAACCTTGCAGCTGAAACAGTGCTGGTGACATAATAACAAAGGAGCGTGTTTGGGAATGTTGCTATCCCAGGCTCAATGCAATGAGTTATTCAACTCAAGAGCCAGAATTTTCCAGACTTGTTACCACAAGGAGTGTTTGAGGCGATTACTATAGAAGTATTAAAGGGGAAGCTTGATCAACAGGTGAGGGCGGAAGTAATTGAGGGACGGCACAGTGGTTAGCACTGCTGCCTCACAGTGCCAGGGACCCGGGCTCAATTCCGGCCTCGTGAGAAATCCAGATTTTTCATTACTTGTAATCTCTAAACAAAAATAAATGTTCAGAAGAGTCGGTGACGGCTTGTGTCAAAATCGTCATCATTCTTGATTTGTCCGTACAGCCGTTCTTTTCCAAGAACGTTACACCACAAACCGCTGGCCTGAGTCCAATCAGGAGCGGACTTTGTATCAAATAGGCCGCAGGTTATCAGAGTCTTTTTCTCTTCCCCTTCTCCTATAGGTGGGCTGATGTGTGGGTGCCGGGAAGGATTAGCGACTGCCTGAGTTATTGTTCTGTGCGATGGGGCACGTGTTTAATACTGAGGAGCAGATGTTTATTTATCCCAGAAAATCAGGTCAAGCCCAAGACTCCAAACCCGGCAACCTGGCGTCTGGAGCTTAGTCACATTTACACTGAAGACGGCTGAGATCTAAATACAATAACATTTGTTATTATTTAGCCACTTTGAGTGTTGGTAAAATGAGGTAGTTGGTTACCTTCATACTGTGTGAGTTGTGTAATCATTGGGAGGGTGTTTGCACTTTCAGTTTGCATTTTATTGTGTTGAGCAAGGCACCAACCCAGATATATTTGAATACTTTATCAGATAATTTTTTTTTAAGAATAGGAGAAGATGGAGTAAGCAAAGTTCCAGTTATGTGCTTCCCTCCTGTGGAACCATGGGGCATGCGCTCGGCACGTTGCTGATTTTTTTCAGATATCTTACCCAAATCCTCTTGTTTGTTCACTGCTCCAGGGGAAACAATCTGAAAGACTTTGCATTTCTATACTGCCTTTCTCCACCACACAATGTCCCAAAGAGCATCATAGCCAGAGGAGCACTTTTGAAGTGCAGGCATTGTTATAATGAAGGAAAATGCTGAAGTTTAAATTTATTTATTTAGTGTCACGAGTGGGCTCACCGCAAAAGTCTTTTAAAGTTTAAAAAAGAGTTTTAAAGTTTTTAAAGTTTCCATTTATTATAGTGTAGGCTTTCATCAACGCTGCAATGCAGTCACTGTGAAAATCCCCGAGTCGCCACACTCCGGCGAGAATTTAGCATGGCCAAATTCTGTGACCAGCACGTCTTTCGGACTGTGGGAGGAAACTGGAGCACCTGTTGGAAACCCACGCAGACACAGGTAGAACGTGCAGACTCTGCACAGTTACCCAAGCTGGGAATTGAACCCGGGTCCCTGGCGCTGTGAGGCAGCAGTGCTAACCACCATGCCGCCCCGTGTGCCTTCGCTACCTCAGGATTTCTTTCCATGTTTTATTATTTGACATTACGCGAAACATGGGTTAGAGTCTCACTGCATTTGCCATTATAGATTATACTATAATGTACATTTGTATTTCAAGTCTGATGTTTTCTGCTGCATTCAACCCGAAGGCTTTTCCACGGCTCCCAGTCCCTCGGTGTACTATAGGAGAGCCTTACATAATGGCCTTTCCCCATTGAACCTTTTCAGCAATGTCTCAAAAGATGTCCCAAGGCGTTAGATGGCCAAAAATGGAATTCTGTTGGTGAGATTTCAAATGTTTCCACCTGGTCTGTTTTTGCATCCATTGATAGAGACGTTACGGTTATTATGAGTATGAAAGATAATGTAAGACGATGGACAGGAGAAATAGTGGCAGTGAAATCTTTGTGTCACTCAAATCAGTGGGACTGGTGCAAGGTTTGCTGATCATTCAGGAGCAGATGGCCAAGCACACGGCAGTGGTACAAAGTTATTGCCCTTTGTCACTATTGGAGGGAATGAGACAAATATAGGATCAAAATGGCTTCCAAAACCAGGGGCCTGAAGGTTCACGGTGATCCCATGTTGTTAGAGTGTAACCGGTGACAACTTTGTATTGGATGTAATGTGACCAATGGTAACAAGCTGTAAGGCTCAGCTGACCCAGTAAACCATGGCACCAATTACAGAACAATGTAATAGTCAGCTGACCAGCTGACTCACTACAAACAAGAAACTGTTTGGAATTGTGGGAAGCTTGGAGTGGCCCAGGGCTTGACCCCAAATTTGGAGTAATGATGTTTCTTTATTAAACTCTTCCTTTGATTTATAAGTTGGAGTAAATTTTGTTATATTTTCATTATCTCCTTTTGAGGAGTTCCTTCTGAAGAAATAATGTTGCCCGCAACGCCACAGGAAAGACTAAAGCCCGGAATCTTACCACCGGCGGGATTTTCCTATTCCGCCATAGTGGACGGAGATTTGGCTGGCCGCCAAATTCCCCGACTTCGCTGCAGCGGGAACGTGGCGTGCGTGAATGGCCGGTAACATCGTGCCCCAATACTCTGTCAATCTATCTGAACTCCTCAGGAGCAAGAACACAGGGAATAGAATCCATCTTCCCACTGGGAAATGTGGAAATCAGCAGTTATAAACAGTGAAGAATACATCAGAATACCTTTTGGATTTTCTTGCTTGGCGGTAACCTTGAGAAATTATACTCTGTCACAATTTAATTGGCAATGGGTGACATCAAAATAACCAGTTGGAATCAGGAAACTAAAACCATACTGCGGATTCTGCATCGTCACCTTGGGCTGCAGGCAAGTGGGATTTTCCAGCCCTTTCCACCAGCAGGATGTTTCGATCCCACTGAAATCAACCCATGCCATGGTTCCCCAGCTCTGGAATGGGTGAGCATGCAAATCGCTGTTGACTTCGACGGGACTGGAAGATCCTGCAGGTGGCCGAGGGTGGGCTGGAAAATTCCGGCCAGTATTCTTGTAAAGATGCAGGTATATCTTAAACCATGTCCTTTTGTCTCCTTGTCTCTTGCAGGTGTTCGAATGGGCAGTATGGGTCTTTTTCTGCAGTGTGCGTTCTCAATCTTTTGCTCAACAATAATGGACAAACTGGTGAAGGGATTTGGAACCAAAGCAGTATACCTCGCCAGCATAGCATTTTTTACATTTTCTGCCATCATCATGTGCCTTTCAAAGAGTGTGGTCCTGGTGACAGCGATGTCTGCACTAACAGGGTTTACGTATTCAACTCTACAGATCCTACCCTACACGTTGAACTCCCTTTATCACAAGGAAAAACAGGTTGGTGAGCAATATTCAGTAACAATGCAAAAACTAGGAGCAGGAGTAGGCCATCTGGCCCCTCGAGCCTGCTCCACCATTCAATCAGATCATGGCTAATCTTTTCGTGGACTCAGCTCCACTTACCCGCCCGCTCATCATAACCCTTAATTCCTTTACTGTTCAAAAATCCATCTATCTTTGCCTTAGAGACATTCAATGAGGTAGCCTCAACTGCTTCACTGGGCAGGGAATTCCACAGATTCACAACCCTTTGGGTGAAGAAGTTCCTCCTCAACTCAGTCCTAAATCTGCTCCCCTTATTTTGAGGCTATGTCCCCTCGTTCTGGTTTCACCCGCCAGTGGAAACAACCTCCCTGCTTCTATCTTATCTATTCCCTTCATAATTTCTACAAGGTCCCCCTCATTCTTCTAAATTCCAATGAGTATAGTCCCAGTCTACTCAGTCAAGTCTACTCAGACAAGTTCTGTCAAACCAGCACTTTAGATTTATATGAAAGCAAATTACTGCAGATGCTGGAATCTGCATAGCACGGTGGCACAACAGTTAGCGCTGCTGCCTCACAGCGCCAGAGAGTTGGGTTCGATTCCAGCCTTTGGTGACTGTGTGGAGTTTGCACGTTGTCCTGTGTCTGCGTGGGTTTCCTCCAGGTGCTCGGGTTTTCTCCCACAGTCCAAAGATGTGCAGGTTAGGTGGATTGACCATGCTAAATTGCCCCTTTAGTGTCCTAACATGTGTAGTTTAGGAGGATTAGCCATGGTAAATGTACGCGGTTACAGGGATAAAGTAGGATGGGGCGGTGTGGACCTGGGTAAGATGCTTGTTCAGAGAGTCGATGCAGGTTCGATGGGCTGAATGGCCTCCTTCTGCACTGAAGGGATTCTATGATTCTATGAAACAAAAACAGAAAAAGCTGGAAAATCTCAGCCGGTCTGACAGCATCTGTGGAGAGAGAATAAAGCCAACGTTTCGGGCCTGGGTGACACTTCGTCAGAGTGTCTTTCTTGAAATTTAAACCGCTGTACAGACCTTCTTATTCCCTTCAGTTAAATGTTTTTGCTGTTAGAAGATAAATCTTCCAGTTAATGTATTCCTCCAGTCAATAAGAACCTTGTATGTTGACTGTTGGGTCGCACAGATCTATAAAACATACAGTATGTGAAATAGTGCATAAATTCACACTTGAAAGGTGGCTAATTATAGAATCATACAGTGCATTCAACTCATCAAGTCTGCACTGACCACAATCCCTCCCAGGCCCTATCCCCATAACCCCATGCATTTGCCCTAGCTAGTCCCCCTGACACTAAGGGGCAATTTAGCATGGCCAATCCACCTAACCCGCATATCTTTGGACTGTGGGAGGAAACCCACGCAGACACGGAGAGAATGTACAAACTCCACACAGACAGTGACCCAAGCCTGGCGCTGTGAGGCAGCAGTGCTAACCACCGTGCCACCCACATGTGATAATTAAGGTGTGATCGAATGCTTTTCATGGAATCCCCACAGTGCAGAAGGAGGTCGTTCGGCCCATCGAGTCTGCACAGACCACAATCCCCCCCCCAGGCCCTATCCCCATAACCCCATGCATTTACCCGAGCTAGTCCCCCTGACACTAAGGGGCAATTTAGCATGGCCAATCCACCTAACCCGCACATCTTTGAACTGTGGAAGGAAACCGGAGCATCCGGAGGAAACCTACAGACAGTGACCCGAGGCTGGAATCAAACCCATGTCCCTGGCGCTGTGAGGCAGTAGTGCTCACCACTGTGCCCTGTGTGAAAATTCTGAGCTCAGTGTGACAGTGAGTGCAAATGCTTTTCACCACCATTTTTTATACATTCCCCTTACTTCCTTCATGTGACAATCCTCACAAATCTCCATTGCTTAATTCTGTAAGTGTTAAAACACAGCTCCATTAAAGGAGAATTTAACTGACTTATCCCTTATCAATAACTTTAGTTTTAGTTAGTTCTTTTTCTGTAGTCTAGCAGGGCTCCCCTAATTTGATTTATTATTGTCACATGTTGGGATACAGTGAAAAGTATTGCTTCTTGTGCGGTATACAGACAAAGCACTAAGTTCATAGAGTACATAGGGGAGAAGGAGATGGTGTAGAATATAGTGTTACAGTCATAGCTAGGGTATAGAGAAAGATCAACTGAATACGACATAGATCCATTCAAAAGTCTGATTGCAGCAGGAAAGAAGCTATTCTTGAGTCGGTTGGTGCATGTTTTCAGACACTTGTATCTTTTTCCCGATGGAAGAAGGTGGAAGAGAGAATGTCCGGGACGCGTGGGGTCCTTGATTATGCTGGCTGCTTTTCCGAGGCAGAGTCAATGAATGGGAGGCTGGTTTGCATGATTAGTTTCACTCTTGTCGGATGCCATTCCACCAAGTGAAAGTTTTAATGATAAGTCTGTCTTTGATTTTGGTATCAGGCAACCCAGGTGTTTTCTTTTGCAAAAGTAACTGTTTTTCCTGCCCTTGCTGTCAGCTGGTTCTTTGCGGTATCATGTTTTTTGGTTCTGTTTACTGAGTTACTAAGCTGGCCATTGCTTTAAGATTAACCCCGGATCAATAGCCCCGTGATACTTCAAATTAACTTGAATGTCACTGCTGAACAGGCGAAGGATGAAAGTTACTATTGCTACAATACAAAGAGCAATAAATAGAGGTGTAATATGGGCAAACTTCAGGAGAACCTGACTAATCCTCACTGCACTGTGATCAATGTAATCCCAACGAGAGATATGCATAAAGCTAATGAGAACAAAGATTAATACAGCACAGAAACAGGCCCTTCGGCCCACCAAGCCTGCGTTGATACACAGTTACTATCCTTCTGTTCACCTCCCATTCATGTGTCTGTCATTTGATTTGATTTGATTTATTATTGTCACATGTATTGGTATACATGTGAAAAGTATTGTTTCTTGCACGCTATACAGACAAGGCATACCGTACATAGAGAAGGAAATGAGAGAGTGCAGAATGTCTTATTACAGTCATAGCTAGGGTGTAGAGAAAGATCAACTTAGTGCGAGGTAGGTCCATTCAAAAGTCCGAAGGTAGCAAGGAAGAAGCTGTTCTCGAGTCGGTTGGTACGTGACCTGTAATCTTTGTATCTTTTTCCCGACGGAAGAAGGTGGAAGAGAGAATGTCTGGGGTGTGTGGGGTCAAGATACACCTTGAATGTTGCAAACGTGCCTGTTTAGAGAAAAACTGCAAAATAATGCAAAATAAATGTACAGTACCTACCCTTCCATCTGTCAGCTGATTATTCATAGAAATCATAGAAACCCTACAGTACAGAAAGAGGCCATTTGGCCCATCAAGTCTGCACCGACCACAATCCCACCCAGGGCCTACCCCCATATCCCTACACATTTACCCACTAATCCCTCTAACCTACACATCTCAGGACACTAAGGGCAATTTTAGCATGGCCAATCAACCTAACCCGCACATCTTTGGACTGTGGGAGGAAACCAGAGCACCCGGAGGAAACCCACGCAGACACGGGGAGAATGTGCAAACTCCACACAGACAGTGACCCAAGCCGGGAATCGAACCCAGGTCCCTGGAGCTGTGAAACAGCAGTGCTAACCACTGTGCTACCGTGCCGCCCATATTCTAGTGTGTAAACAAGGATTCTCTCTCAGGGAGAGAAGAATTTAACAAGAGATTACATTTCCCAATAGTGAACTCCCCTCCAGATTATTTTTCAACAGAACATGGAGCTTAATCATTAAAAATGTGCCGTGATGTGGCAAGGACATGGAGTATGCAACAGTCCCAAAACATACTCTCTTCCACCTTCTTTCCTCGGCAAAGCAGCCAGCATAATTAAGGACCAGACGCACCCCGGACATTCTCTCTTCCACCTTCTTCCTTCGGGAAAAAGATACAGAAGTCTGAGGTCACGTACCAACCGACTCAAGAACAGCTTCTTCCCTGCTGCTGTCAGACTTCTGAATGGACCTACCTTGCATTAAGCTGATCTTTCTCTACTATGACTGTCACACTACATTCTGCACTCCTTTCCTTCTCTATGAATGGTATGTTTTGTCTGTATAGTGCGCAAGGAACAATACTTTTCACTGTATGTTAATACATGTGACAATAATAAATCAAATCAAATCAGCAGAATCCCCAGACCCAGTTTAATGCTATCCAGGCCAGAATCCAATCTTACTTTTCAGATTTGAGGCCATTTATGCCCCTCGGTTAGATTATTAAATTTTAACCTCAGGAATTTCATTCTAACATGGAACTGAAAAAGCTGGAAATGATTGTCAGGACAGTTACCACGTAAAGAAGGACAAGCATTGCTGCCTCACAGCGCCAGGGACCCGGGTTCGATTCCTGGCTTGAGCCACTGTCTGTGCGGAGTTTGCACATTCTCTCCATATCTGCATGGGTTTCCTCCGGGTGCTCCGGTTTCCTCCCACAGTCCGAAAGATGTGCTGGTTTAGGTGCATTGGCCATGCTAAATTCTCCCTCAGTGTACCCGAACAGGCGCCAGAGTGTGGTGGCTTGGGGGATTTTCACTGTAACTTCATTGCAGTGTCAACGTAAGCCTATTTGTGACACTAATAAGTAAACTTTAAAGCTTTTATTTCTGCGTTGCAACTCCATTTCTTCACGGACATTCCGTCGTTGATTGATGTTATTCATGGCTTTTGTCTTTTTTTTACCTCTCCCCTCCTGTTTAGGTATATTTTTGCAAGCACAAGTTTACTGAACTCGAAGATAGCAATTGCCAGATTGAGAAAAAGGCGTCTTCGCAAAATGGAATCTTGAATCACAAGTCATATAATCAAAATGGAAATTTAATTGCAACTGCTCCTCTGCTGTCTTCCAAAGGCTTGCTGCCGGAGAGAAGCAGCATCTCGCAAGGCCGTGGCCCTCAGTGTGAGGTTGTCATGGCTGCCGGGCCTACGGACAGTGAACCGTCTGCTATGGGGAGGGGGATTTGCCTTGACCTAGCTATTCTGGACAGTGCCTTCCTTCTTTCTCAGGTCATTCCCTCACTACTCATGGGAACAATTGTTCAGTTTACACAGACAGTAACTGCTTACATGATCTCCGCGGCCCTTTTTGGGACGGTGGCTATTTATTTTGCAACCAAAATAGTTTTTGATAAAAATGATTTAGAAAAGTATTTAGTGTGATGTAATGAAGGGATGACGCTCTTTCTACTATGGGGTAGTGTAACAGTTGGAGGTGAGTGATATTGAGTTCTACCACAATATTATAAGCACAACGAGCAGAATTTGAGTTCAAGGAACCTTTTCAGAAACCTGGGGAGCTAATTGGATCATTGATTTTCCTTTTGCTCTAACTCTTGAGATCTGATTGTGAATCTACTCCACTGATTGGAGACTGTACAACTTTCATTTAATGCTGATGCTCAAACATCTGCTCCTTATCAAGTCCTCTCACTATTCCGGTTTCTGACTGGATCCATTGATACACTCTCAACTATTTTGCATATTCCTAAATTTGTGTTTTAAAGCCTTTTAATTGCTAATCCGCATGGCTTACAGAAGGACTGTTTCATAACGCGTCTTTAAAAAAAATAGGTTCCTTACCCAGCCCCTACGTAAAATCTGAATCTATCATCATTCCTTTTTTCTTCAAGAAACCAAAGCTCAAATCTCTGAAGGAATAATTCCGCTCCCATCTCAACAAGGCAGCTGAAGAGAGAAGCTATTGAATTCCCTCAAAAACAAAACCCACGTATCGCTAAATCGCCAGCCCCTGCTCCAGCTCCAAGCTGCCCGCGTCACAAAGACGAGGGGGGCTTCTCGGTCTATCTGGCCCACCCTCCTAGTGAGGTATACCCCTGCCCCCTCCCCCATGCCAGTGCGTAGCCTGCCCAAGTGCAATAATGATGCCACCTGGCATCTTCGGAGACCTGCACCGGGAGCAGGGTCCGAGTGAATGTAGTAGCTGAAGAAGGTGCATCCCAAACGTTGAGCTAAAACCTCTGGCAATGGGCTGGTTGGGATGACGATGCTATTTTTATGGGCTGGTAGCTTTAAGCCCTTCTTTTAAGCTTTGGGTGAACCTTCTTTGTGCTCCACCTGCTCGCTGGGGGAGAGGCAAGGCAGCCTTTAAAATTTTTAAACGGTATGGAATGGTGCGACGTGTTGTCACCCGGGCCGACAGGGAAACAATGGCCTCGTTTCTCGCAACGACTCTCGGACGTGCCATCCGACCCCTGCTCACAAAGCCGAGGGAAAATAGGCAGGCTCCTCCTGTCAGGCACCTCACTAAACTTTGGCCTGAGCAACACAAGAAAAGGAGGTGCAAACATGAGACTCGGGTCACGTTGGCGAGTGAGTTGGGAAGAGCAAGGAGACCGGAGAAATTATCATTTCTTTTCTCCTTCGCTTCCTCCCTCATGCCAAGGTTCGGATGCAGTGCCGGGCAATTGTGAGCAGTGGCACCTTTTGTGGCCCTGGTTTCCTTCCTGACTCTGGGATGACATTCAGTCAGCACCCAATCTTTTTTTGCCAGTGTGACTGACCAAGGGCGCGATTCTCCAGTCCTGTCCGTGGCGGGTCCCATTCCGAGTGAGAACGGAAAATTTGGCGTTCCAGCCAAAACTCCATTCGCTGGAAAATCCCAGCCGCGGAGGAGGATGGATGGTTCCGGCGCAGAAGCCTGCCTCGCCAGCGGAGTGCCCTGGATGTGTCCCGCATCCAGCTGGTGTCTGCCTTTAGAGTTATTGTCCTCTTGCGAGGGTCCTCCGTCACTCCCACCACTCCAGACTTCGGAGACATGACGACCCCTAGGCACACCAGGCAAAGCTGATGATGCTTTCACTTAGCCAGGCTGGTCAGCTGAGCCAGGTATGTCCACTGGTGTGCATACCAGCTGCATACGGGCATATGTGAGAGCTGAGGACACTTGAGACACGCGTACAAGTGAACCGTACCCATGTCCAGAACTGGAGTGTGAGGCTGGCAAGGACTCGGGTACTGAGCCTGACAGGAATCCCCCGTTCGAAGAGAAAAAAATATACTTTTGTGATTGCAAACACAACATAGAAAATAGAAGCAGGAAAAAGCCATTCGGCCCTGCACTGCCATTCAGTTTGATCACGGCTGATCATCAAATTCAATATCCTGATCCCACCTTCCCTCCACATCCCTTGATCCCTTTACCCCTGCGTGACTTTATCCCTTCCATAATTGAAGGTTTTCTTAGCGGATCCCAGTTGTACTCTCTCGATGGAAGGAAAAACACCTGAAAAAGTAAAATCAGACGGAAGGCCAGTATTGATCATGGTGCAAGTGTGTTATTGATGTGCCAAACACCTAAATGTTTTAACCATTAACCTTGTAATCACAACGCTACGCCACATTCTTCTGACTTGATTTGTAAATAACTCCAAAACCTCGGCAGGGATTCGCCACCAGTCACACGTGCCTTGTCTGACCCTTCCTTCAGCCATTAAAGCAACAGCCACGGGTAGCCGCATTGTTACACTCCAGTACGTAGTTGGATTGTGACACGTTGTAAGGTTTGAAAAGCACTGGTGCACTGCTCTGTAAAGAGGGTCACGCACCTTTGGAAGGCTTTGGAAGTTTAGTATTGGCTGCAGCAATCCACTCTTTTTTTTGTCGATTCTAGATCATTCACTGGGGACCTTGTTCTGGACAAGTGTCACACTCCTGTGCTGATTGATGCCCTGAAAGGTTTCGCAGCACAATATACATTTCTGACGGGGATGTTCTCAAATCATCAATGTGTGTACGTCTGGCCCTTTTTAATAAAAAAAATGTCCATTTTAAATATAAATTCATTCCCTTCTTAGCCTCTGAGTGCATGCCCTGTCTGTACTCCAGGGGATTCTCACCTACTGTGGTCTCTGGTTGAGGGGCCAGGGATATCTTTGGCCAGATAGTATGGTGCACTGCAGTGTAACTATGGAACCATGGTATGCCCTAGTCAAAATTTGGCAGTTCAGTATTAGCAGATGCTGGCCTTTTGAAATGTGACATCTCTCAGTCCCATGGTGTAATGTCCCACCTTACTGCTTTGGCCTCTTTTGATGGTCCTTCTTACCAGTCACCAGATGGGCCAAATGGCCTCCTTCTGCACTGTGGATTCTATGTCACCAAGACCCCAATCTCTACCTTCTTTGCCGAGCCAGTAAAACAGTGGGTAAGCTGCTCCGCTGAGCCGGTAGGCCATTCTTGTGGTCTCCGCTGGTTCACGCGACCCCAGGATCTCCCACTAAGTGGACCTTCTATTCTGGTGGCTGGGAGAATGGTTAAGATGCCCAGGCGACTTCAGAGAAGTGAAACAAAATGAATTTCATTTTTTTTTTCTCCAGGCGCGAGTGCCGTCCTTTGATAAAAGAACTTGCTTTGTATCTCAGGGGCATCAATGCTGGAAAGCGACACCACATTGCTGTCACCTGCCTCCAACCTGTTGCTTTGGACAAAGCAACCCCAGGGGAAGGACATTGTTCACTCGGTGGCTTGGCCAATTGTTGTCCTGCTGCAAGTAAGAAGGTTAATATTGCAAAAGTGTCTGTGTTTCAGGATGTTATTAATCCACAAATAGCGTACACATCTGTGTTAGTATTTAAGTGTCTGTATCACTCACCTCTAGCTGTCTTTAGATCTCAAAATTGATTGCTAAATTATAGATATGTATAATTCATCTGGGGAAAAAGGTATATTATTTTTGGTAGAATTAATAATTTTGCCTTTTAAAAAAAAAATCTATTTTTGTTAAAATTGCTGACCTTGCGAACTGTTTTTAAAAGTCTATGAATACTGTATTTATACTGTAGAGATATTTTGTACAGTGACGATTTATATCCCATATATAAAGGAACAGGAGTCCACAGGATTATGGAAGCTGCTGTATTTTTCTCTGCTGAGACCCAGGCGACGATCCAACTTGCTTTTGGGAACCGTGTCTTCGCCTCAGATCGCAACTGAACAAAGGCCTTTTAGACGAATCAGATCCATAGATGTTTACAGCACAGGAGGAGGCCACTCGGCCCATTGTGTCTGTGCCGGATCTTTGCTGGACCAATCCAAACCTAATCCCACTGCCCTGCCCACGGACTGGTATCTTCTGCCGCATTAGACAATTGGCTTCTCCTTAAAAGGTGCAGTGGTCTATGGCTCAGCCACTCCCTGGGGCAAGGCCTTTGATGCTTCATCATAATCTTTCTGTCTGTCTGGACTCTTAATAGATCTCCTTTTACCCTTCTCTGGTCCATTGGAAATAACCCCACGATCTCAAGTCTCTCTCTCATAACTTTTAAAACTCTGTTCCATCCTCTCTCTTCCTTCCCGACGCTGACTGCACATCTATCAAACCAGTTCACAAGTGGCATTAAATTATTAGTGTGTATATATGAACAGGTTGTGAGCTCTCCAACTGCTGCTTGCCATTAAAGGTGCCTGACTCCATGAATAATCTGTCAGGAGAGCAAAACGTGCTGCACGCAATTATGGGACCAATCGCAGATGAGGTGGAGCTCTGGAATGGCAAAAAGGAATTCAAGCCACTTCAATCTTCACAATCATGTATTTATTCAGCAACTTCACAGACGCGATGCAAAACTACAACCAAAAAAAATGTTAGAATAAACGGCGTTTGATGATCCCGGAATCGCACTTTCCCTTCTCTCTCACTCCTTAGACATTTGTGCTAACTCTTGGCCCATCCAGCCAGACACATGAGTATGTTGTCTTTTGTAGTTACTACCCCTCACTTTCTATTCTTTACTCCCCACCCTGCCTGCAACCCATGAAATATCTGACATCGTGGCAATGAATATCTTTCAGACTGGCCAATTTGATGAGCTCAACAGATGAGGAAGGTAGCATTGTAGGTACGTTACTGGACTAATAATCCCGAGGCCGGTATTAATCATCTGGAGACCCGAGTTCAAATCCTATTACAGCGGCTCAAATATTTTAATTCAATGAATGGAATAAATCTGGAATGAAAATCCAATGGTGACCATGTAATTATGCACCTGGTTCACTAATGTCCTTTAGGGAAGGAAATCTGCCATCTTTAGCGGGTCTGGCCGACACCTACTTGATTCGTAACTTCTCGAAAATAACCTTGTGGCTTATTTAGTTGTATCAAACCGCCATGACTGAATATAATCAGAATAAAGTACCACAGTGGGAGTCCCTTCATCACACAGCCTGCAACGATTCAGGAAGGCACCTAACTACCACCCCCTCAAGGGCAATTAGGGATGGGTAATGCTGAACTTTCCAGCGAATCTCACACCTCATGAATGAATTAAAATGGAAAGGTACTTGGAGGATCCTCCCCTGTTCTGCACTGGAGAAGAGCCAATCCCTCTCCCTGCCTGTTGGAGAATCCAAAGGAATTTCAACTGCATTAACTCATTTGCTTGTAATCAGCCCATTTCCATCCCCTTTCCCTCAAGACACGCCTCACCCTGGTGCTCCATGCAATTGTCTGGTACCTCATCCAAGTGGCTATTCTTCATCTGACACACCCTATTCAATATGGAAAGCACTTCTCGCCTCTCAAGTGAAGATCAGCGAACTATCTGTGGCCTTTAAAGTGCATTTGACCAATAAATCTACATTCCATTCTTTAGAGATTGGAATTTTCAAATCCTGGCTCAGACTTTGTTGTAGACCTCATATTTGAGCCTTAGCTTAAGGGAAAATGTCTTGTAATGAAACCCCGACAGTGCAGGTGGTTTTATCAGTGTGATCCCAAGTACAGGTTAGCACACTGATAAAACCACCTGCACTGTCGGGGTTTTGATTTGATTTGAGCAGGTTGATGGTCTTGTTTCTTTTTAGTTGCTGTGGAGTTCTTTTGAGGAAGCTTGCTGGGGGGGGAGGGGGCAATGTATGAGGGAGATGGAGTGTTCAAATTGGACGCAGTCTTATGAAGAAGGGGTGGAGGGTGATGGAAGTGAGGCATTCAGGCCCAATGGGAAGTGTTGGACACTGGGGTCAGAAAGTGCTAAACAGAAGCATTCATGGACAGGAAAGCTTCTCTAAAATGAAGCGTCCATGGAAAAGAAGGCTGCTTCTTACGGCTTCTCGGCCTTTTGGCTAAGATCAAGCCCAAGATGGGCCTTTTCTTGTCAGCTTGGATCTTTGTTTGTCTCTCTTTTGGGGACCATGATTTGGATTCAATTTGAATTTGTTTTTGGAGCAAGCAAGGAGATGGATTAAGGGAATGCCCTGTCCACTCTGCGCATTGACTCTGTAACTTTAAGAAAGGAATAACATGTAAAAAATAAATAAATAAAATGTAAAAAAATCACGGAAGAGAAAAAGCATGTTGGCAGGGAGCAGAGGTCAGGTACAGAGGATAAAATGCCCATGATTGAAGATTAACAAAGAGTTGGGGATGGGGTGGATATTGAGTGGTGTTGATGGGGGAGGGGGTGGGGTGGGGGGAGCGATTATCCAAGCACTCAAGGGTGGATTAACATTGTCTCAGCAATTTTATTGGGTGGTGGTGTTTTCTGATTAGCGCGGGTCAGTTAACAGCATTGACGGCCCATTAGTGCATTCATACAGTATTACAAAGACAAATGATAAAATAATATATACTATAGATCTATAGCTTGCTTAAAATTGAATACAAGATTAGGTACTTATATAAATCAGAGGGTTATGTTCACAAGGTTTCTTGCTAGTTCAACTGCAATTAATATATTTTAATATTTATTCAATGAGTTCAGGTACAAGCGGAGGTATATAGTGACACTAAAATGTTAAGATTAGGAGTACTCTCAGTACCCTGTTATTTTTGATTTTTCCTTTAAAGCTCGTCCTATTTTGTGCTAATGATCTGAGATTTGACATTCAGTTGTCTGAATTTTAAGGTTATATTAAAAAAATTTTTTTTTTAGAAATGTTGAAATGTAGTTTTATTTTCCTATGATTAGATAGGATTTAAAATGAGTCTTGAAGTGGCTAAGGAAACTGGATATGTGAATGTATTCTTGAAGCTTTCAACACAATTCACTTTCTAACAAAGGACCTTAAACGGTGTTGAAAACCCGGGTTCACTATTTTGCTCTGTTTGACCAGAGTGAAGAGATAAGATTGTAACTTTGGATAGTCCGTCTTGACGCTGCCTCGGTCATTATTTTGATCTCGTGTTTCTCCCGTACTGTTCCAAGTGGGCACAGTAAGAAGTCTCACAACACCAGGTTAAAATCCAACAGGGGTTTATTTGGTAGCACGAGCTTTCGGAGCGCTGCCCCTTCACTACCTGACGAAGAAGGAGCAGCGCTCCGAAAGCTCGTGCTACCACATAAACCTGTTGGACTTTTAACCTGGTGCTGTGAGACTGCTTACTGTGCCCACCCCAGTCCAACGCCGGCATCTCCGCATCATCATTCCAAGTAAGGAATATGAAGAGTTGTGTAATGCAAATCTCATTCTCTCCCTGTCTTTGTTTTTCTCTAAATCTCTCTATCCACTCCCTCGTTTTGCTAGCTCCCGCCGCAACTCTCATTATCACTGCAGTTAAGACGAGAAATCCCATGGCCTGGGGCAGTCAAACTCGAATCCCTCCATCCCCGACAGTCTCTGCTCATGTTCCAGTCTTTTAAATACTTCATTGCTTTGTCAGTCATGGAAGTATGACAGTAAGTTCCTTTGTCTTTTTAAGAGTGTGTCGCACTCGGTGGTACAGAACAATGGACATGCAGCACATGTCAGACTTCATGATCTTCACTGTAATAAAACAGCCAAGTGTTAATATATCACTCACGTCTTGTGTAATTTGCCCATTGCAATAAATATACTTGTACCCTGCTGAAATCGAGTTGTCTTGTGTCACTGTTGCTTACTGTCACAATTTATTTTAACAATTTAAAATCCCCAAACCAAATGTGCAACCTTAAAACAGCCACTTGTTCACATTACCGGGGGGGGGGGGCAGACTTGTCTCTGTGCCAATATTCCTCAAGTTCTGGTCATTAAGTCTAAATTGCCAACAGCACAACATGCAGTCTGTCAGTTGTTTCAAATGATTCTGGGCTTATAATTTCCATCAGTGAGTTTCTGGTGCAGACTTTTAATAAGCTCGTGCTATGTTCCTCTGTCTGTCACTTTAGGCAGGGTTAGAATCTGTTCAGGGTTAGAATCTGGGGCGGCACAGTGGTTAGCACTGCTGCCTCACAGTGCCAGGGACCCGGGTTCAATTCCCGGTCTGGGTCACTGTTTGTGCGGAGTTTGCACGTTCGCCCCATGTCTGCGTGGGTTTCCTCCGGGTGCTCCGGTTTCCTCCCACAATCTGAAAGATGTGCTGGTTAGGGTGCATTGGCCGTGCTAAATCCTCCCTCAGTGTACCCGAACAGGCGACTTGGGAATTTTCACTTCATTTTAATGTAAGCCTACTTGTGCCACTAATAAATGAACTTAAACTTAAGTAGGTCAACGCTATCCTAAAAATAATACACAGAGGAATGTAGTATGAGTTGAAAGGGTGGGATGAAGAGGGGTGGGAGGAGGCTTGTGTGGAGTGTAAACACTGGCAAAGACCCATTGAGCTGAAAGGTCTTTGCATTAGTATCTGGATTGGTCAATTAAGTGTTGTAACTTCTACAAATTGAAGAATGCATCTCACCTTCCTCAGTGCATGTGTATACACGCTTACACCACACGTGGCTAACTTGAACAGTACATCATTCACAGAAAAGGGCACTGGAATATCCTGAGGTTGTGTAAGCTGCTATCTAAAATGCAATTTTTTTTAAATTAAAACACGTGCGTTGCTTATACTTAGGCTGAGCCCCAAAGCATGATTTTCTTAGACCGCAACAGGACTGTGGTGAATATAAGTGTGACAAAAAGCTTACTAAAGTAATGAACACCATGATTGACTCTTAAGGTACTACACATCTTAATATTGTTGAAAGATCCTTCGCAGGCACTGGGTCAAAATCCTGAAACTCCCTCCCTAACAGCACTGTGGGTGTACCTACACCACGTGGACTGCAGCGGTACAAGAAGGCGGCTCACCACCACCTTCTCAAGGGCAATTAGGGATGGGCAATAAATGCTGGCTTAGTCAGCGATACCCACATCCCATCAAAAAATAAATAAAAATAAACATCCTATCCACAAATCTTGCAGTTTTCACAACTTTCTTTACTGTTGTAAATTGTAACATTTACATTTGGTTTTGCTGTCAGCTGTCACTGCAAGCCCTGGCCAGAAGGTGGCTCTGTGAATCAAGGTCCAATTCCCAGCTTGGGTCACTGTCTGTGCGGAGTCTGCACGTTCTCCCCATGTCTGCGTGGGTTTCGTCCGGGTGCTCCGGTTTCCTCCAACACTCCAAAAGACGTGCTGGTTAGGGTGCATTGGCCGTGCTAAATCCTCCCTCAGTGTACCCGAACAGGCGCCGGAGTGTGGAAACTAGGGGATTTTCACAGTAACTTCATTGCAATGTTAATGTAAGCCTTACTTGTGACTAATAAATAAACTTACACTTAATATGTAGGTAATTAAATACGACTCTGCCTGTACCCTGGGGAAACAGCACCACTTTTTCTGCTAATGTGTTAGAATAAATCTTGAAAGAAAATCTCATTCTTTACTGAGTATCTCTGGAGCAACACTTTGCCGCTACCAAAGGTATTCCATTTAAATTTACATATTTGAGCCAGAACTCTTATCCCAAACTTCCCATCAAGCTCAAATAATGGTTCAATATTCCCAGAATTTGAAAAAGGATTTTTTTTATTCCTTCCAAGCACAAACAGCAGCAGCTACAGTAACTTTTTAACAAAATATAAAATTCGGTTCCAAGGCGTTCCCATCCAAGTACTTACCTACTCCTCAATTATTTCCTCAGTTTGATTGAGATTCTTTTTGGCAATCTTATTCAAGGGGAGTCAGGTGGCCAATGGTGTATATCGCTTGCAATCAGGAAAGGGCAGAATCCATCAATGACTTTATTTTTGATTACATATAAAATATTTTCAAGTTATGATCATAACTCACAATGTCTACTCTCTGAGCAGCCTCGGAAGGCCAGTACAATAAAAGGGAGCGGGGGGGGGTGGTTCGATGAAGTAGATTGGGTTGGGGATCCTGTGGAACATCAAAGCCAACATAGACTGATTGGGCCCAGTTGCTGTAAATTCTACTTGACATGGAAGGTATCTCTGAAAAGATAATCTTTATTCCCAAGACAGAGTTGAGGAGGAGGTCCCGTGTACATGGCGTCACCTGGGAATGTGGACAGGAGTCTGGCCTATATCTGTCTTGCCAAAAGATGACTGCACCTATTGAGGATGTTGCTGTAATATTTTTATTAGTGGTAACAGGGAGAATTGCGACCTGTTGGCAGTAACTCCTGTTTCACCGGACAGCGTGCTTTAAAAGTAGCAGTGCGCTGAATTGTTCAGGAAGGGACGGAGTCGGTCTTCCAATCGAGAGGACTCACATTCAGGTTAACCTGACCTCACTGGGCGAATGAAGACCGGATAGGATTTGATTTCTCTGCCACTCAAACAACACAAAAGGCTGGAGCAGCAACTTTGATGGCTGCTGGGTACAACTGCTGTAATCTGTGTTTATGAAAAAGTATATTATGCCTCAGCAACCTGTTCTTAACGGTACAGAACTCCAACTGAATTTGAGACTGTAGTATAAGAGTGTTTGGAATAGCAAGGGTTAATGTGGGATGGGAGAACAGTGCCACCTGTTGCTCTCAAGCTCAAGTTAATTGAAGTCATGGACAAAGACACTCAAACTCTCAAATTATTATACAACAAATCTCCTTTATGCACCCTACTAAGTTACCACAAAATTACACCAGGCATCAAACTTTGTTATACACAAAGTGACTAACCTCTGACTTACTTTATTACAGTAAGAGTTTTAACAACACCAGCTCAAAGCTCTTACTGTGTTTACCCCAGTCCAACGCCCGCATCTCCACATCATGATTACTTTATTACACACAAAGTACTAACCTTCGACCTACTCCATTATACACACAAGTATTAAAAAAGTATCAAAATTTCACAGAATATCCAAACTCGAGTTGCACTTAAAGATCATAGAAATCATAGAAATCATAGAACCCCTACAGTGCAGAAGGAGGCCATTCGGCCCATCGAGTCTGCACCGACCACAATGCCACCCAGGCCCTACCCCCACATATTTACCCGCTAATCCCTCGAACCTATGCATCTCAGGGGCAATTTTAGCATGGCCAATCAACCTAACCCGCACATCTTTGGACTGTGGGAGGAAACCGGAGCACCCGGAGGAAACCCACGCAAACACGAGGAGAATGTGCAAACTCCACACAGACAGTGACCCAAGTCGGGAATCGAACTCGGGACCCTGGAGCTGTGAAGCAGCAGTGCTAACCACTGTGCTACCGTGCCGCCCCGATAGTGCCCATGGCGAGGTGAACTGATCAGATTTCCTCCTCAAGGGCTTTGTTCTGATGTCTCCAAGTCCCAGACTCAGGGGTCTTGATGCTCCTTCTGCAATGGTTTATCCCAGGTTACTGCTGCCGATGTCTCTTTGTCTCTTCCTCTTATACAGATCCTGCTGGCACTGATCATGCTTCCAGTCATGTACTCACAGGGCAGGCACTAATTGATCACTCTCTGTTTGGTCATGAATACAGAGTCATGCCTCTGTCTGGGGGTTGTAATTCTCTCAGGAATGCGACACACAGAGATCTGTGTTCAATCACTATCTGTTCAAGGCACAGCAACAGCCACTGTCCAATCAGTTCCCATGTTGTTCCATAGATGCCATTTCTGTTCTTTGCTGCTCCCACAGTCCTTAGCCTGAGTTAGCTCTTTTAACCATCAGGCTTTGCTGGTGTCTTTATTAATACCCATCAAGCTACACACACACAGAATGATGTAACGAGTCACATGATAGTGGATTGAATCATAGAATCCTACAGTGCAGAAGGAGGCCATTCAGCCCATCGAGGCTGCACTGACCACAATGCCACCCAGGTCCTATCCCCATAACCCCATGTATTTACCCTAGCTAGTCCCCCTGACACTAAGGGGCAATTTTAGCATGGCCAATTCATCTAGCCCACACATCTCCGGACTGTGGAAGGAAACCGGAGCACCCGGAGGAAACCCATGCAGGCACAGGGAAAACGTGCAGACTCCACACAGACAGTGACCCAAGTCGGGAATTGAACCCAGATCCCTGGAGCTGCGAGGCAGCAGTGCGAACCACTGTGTCACCAAGGGTAGACTTTATCAGATTCATGCCAGGCCCCGATCACTTCAGAACAGACGGAGAAAAAGTAGACAATGGAAAGAAACAATACTTTTCATTGTACATTAATACATGTGACAATAATAAATCAAATCAAATCAAATACAGTGAAAAGTATTGTTTCTTGCGCGCTATACATACAAAGCATACCGTTCATAGAGAAGGAAAGGAGAGAGTGCAGAATGCAGTGTTACAGTCATAGCTCGGGTGTAGAGAGAGATCAATTTATTGGAAGGTAGGTCCATTCAGAAGTCTGATGGCAGCAGGGAAGAAGCTGTTCTTGAGTCGGTTGGTAAGTGACTTCAGACTTTTGTATCTTTTTCCCGACGGAAGAAGGTGGAAGAGTGAATGTCTGGGGTACGTGGGGTCCTTAATTATGCTGGCTGCTTTGCCGAGGCAGCGGGAAGTGTAGACAGAGTCAATGGATGGGAGGCTAGTTTGCGTGATGGATTGGGCTACATTCATGTCCTTTTGTAGTTTCTTGCGGTCTTGGACAGAGCAGGAGCCTGTGATACTTCAGATCAGCTTACAGGAAGAAATGTAATAATATTTTGAGTCTATGAAGATAGTTCAGTCAGTAGTTGGCCTTAGTGCTGAAAAATGCATTTCCTGGCCTATTGACTCCTAACTACCAGATTAAGGCAGTTGGATTTGTCATCTTCCATATTCTGTAACCCAGCCCCCATTCGAGAACTAACATGTTTGTACTACGCAAGCTTACAGTATCTTCAACATTCTAAGGTTGCCACTGACCAGAAACAACTGGACTGGTCATATAAAAACTGTGGCTCCAAGAACAGGTCAAAAGTTAGGAATCCAATGGTGAATAATTCATCTCCTGACTCCCAAAAGCTTGTCTTATATCTAGAAGGCACAAGTCAGGAATGGGTTGGAATACTCTCCACTTGCCTGGATGAGGGAAGCTCCAACAACACTCAAGAAGTTCAACACCGGGCAGGGCAAAGCAGCCGGTTTGATTGCTATCCCTTCCACAAACATTCAATCCAACCACCAGCAAACAGTGATAGCAGTGTGCACCATCCACAAAATACACCGCCGGCACTCACCAAGGTTCCTTAGGCAGTACCTTCCATTCACACGACTACCATCATCTAGAAGGACAAAGGCAGCAGATACCTGGGAACATCACCACCTGGATGTTCCCCTCCAAATCACTCACCATCCTGCTTTGGAAATACATCGCCATTCTTTCATTGTCACTGGGTCAAATACTTGCAATTCCCTCCCTAACAGCACTCTGGGTGTACCTACAAATCAATGACTGCAGTGGTTCAAGAAGGCAGCTCACTGCCACCTTCTCAAGGGCAACTAGGGATGGCCAATAAATGCCTGTCCAGTCACCAACACCCACTTCCCATAATTTTTAAAAATTATATAAATAATTTTGAAAATAACTTTTAAATATAAGAAAAATAGATCATAAGAAAATGATTGATATGCATTGGTGTTGGCAATGAACAGTGTCGAAATTGGTTTATAATGATTCATTGCTATTTGGGATAAATCATTTTTATTACTACTTCATAATGTTTTGTCACTCTTTCATGTCTCAGGTACATACTTATATCCGTGGTTTCTTCATAGAATTCCAACAGTTCAGAAGGAGGCTTTTCGGCCCATCAAGTCTGCACTGACCACAATCCCCCCCCCCCCCCCACCCAGGCCCTATCCCCATAACCCCATGCATTTACCCTAGCTAGTCCCCCTGACACTAAGGGGCAATTTAGCATGGCCAATCCACCTAACCCACACATCTTTGGACTGTGGGAGGAAACCGGAGCACCCGGAGGAAACCCACGCGGACACGGGGAGAACGTGCAAACTCCACACAGGCAGTGACCCGAGCCGGGAATCGAACCTGGGTCCCTGGCGCTGTGAGGCAGCAGTGCTAACCACTGCGCCACCTTGCTGTACTCTAATATTATCCGGCAATCCAGAAAAATCCCATGATCCAGAAACGTCTTGATCCCAAGCATTTCAGATTTGAAAAGAGGTTACGGTCTATTGTGCTTTTGACTAAATTAAAAAATGGTTCTTCTTCTTATGAAGGTTGCTGATTAAGGTCTGGTGAGTTATTGTTAAAAGAAACAAGATCATGATGGAAGCTAATTTTTCCCGCTCTTTAAAATGTCTGTAGAAAGTGATCCTTTGTTTTGAACGGACAGCTGACATGTTACTCACTGGCTGTGCAAGACATATTGCAAAGACTAAATGAATTGCATATCATGTGCACCCTCTAGTGTCCAGTCAATATTATAAATGATCCAATTTTACGGACAATTGTGTTGAAAAATTGATCATGGACTGCAACTCATATGTATAATGTCCTTACTCAGAAGTCCTGTGTGGGTTGTAAGCCAGTGCATATGGTACTTAGAGAACTTGTTCTTTAGAAGGAGATATTGCTGCTGGAAAAACAGTTCAGTATTAGTAACTGATGGCACAAGCTGTTGTCTTATGGGCTTGTAAGGAAATGGGTTGGGCCCCTCTACACATGTACACACACAGGTTCCAATGTACGTACTTTTAAGTGGGGTGAGTATAAGGAATCTCATTTGGAAATCATAGAATCCTATAGTGCAGAAGGAAGCCATTTGACCCATTGAGTCTGCACTGACCACAATCCCAATCCCCATAACCCCATGCATTTACCCGAGCTAGCCCCCCTGACACTAAGGGACAATTTAGCATGGCCGATCCACCTAACTCGCACATCTTTGGAGCGTGGGAGGAAACCAGAGGAAACCCATGGTGACATGGGGAGAATGTGCAAAGACCACACAGACAGTGCCCAAGCCGGGAATCGAACCCAGGTCCCTGGAGCTCTGAGGCAGCAGTGCTAACCACTGTGCTACCGTGCTGTCCCTTTTTTTCTAAAACTTGCCCCGCACATCTCCTTTAAACTTCCCCCCTCTCACCTTGAACCTGTGTCCCCTTGTCAAGAGGGGAGGCTGCACCTTTCCTGGAGGTACTGCAAGACCGGGTTAATGTGTGGGTTGGAAAGAGCAAGCCCCTTTCCCACCGAGAGAGAGAGAAATAAAGATACATTTCCCTTCACGCTACCCATAAAATAATTAGTAATTGAGAGATTGTGTGAAAGTTATCACATACTTCACTCTCTGATGAATTTAGTAACGACTCAATATACCTGTATTGTGCTGAAGTGTTTTAATTTCATGTTTTCCTGCAAATCGCAAAGATAAGCTGGAAGTGTCGGCAAAGTAGCCAGCATAATTAAGGACCCCTCGCACCCCGGACATTCTCTCTTCCACTTTCTTCCGTCGGGAAAAAGATACAAAAGTCTGAGGTCACGTACCAACCGACTCAAGAACAGCATCTTCCCTGCTGCCATCAGACTTTCGAATGGACTTACCCTGCATTAAGTTGATCTTTCTCTACACCCTAGCTATGGCTGTAACTCTACATTCTGCACTCTCTCGTTCCCTTCCCTCTGAACAGTATGCTTTGTCTGCACAACACGCAAGAGGCAATACTTTTCACTGTATGTTAATACATGTGACAATAATAAATCAAATCAAATCAAATCAGCAGAGATTATAACAGTGGTGAAATGTTGTAATTTATCCCTAGACATTAATTAAAATGTCTGTCATTATAATTATTTGATTAAACTAAAATGAACTGTCGTTTCAGAACTGGCCAAAGGATCTTTCCTCACATCTCAAAACACTCGCCTGTATCATTTTTAATCTGCTGACATAATTCTTTGTTGAAAATAATCAATGGTTTAATAAGCACAAGGGAAAAGTTGTAGAGGAACTTTTTAAACTTTACCCATTCACGGGATGTGGGTGTCGCTGGCTAGGCCAGCATTTATTGACCATCCCTAATTTCCCTTGAGAAGGTGGGGGTGAGTTGCAGTCCATGTGGTGTAGTAGGAACACCCACAGTGCTGTTAGGAAGGGAGGTCCAGGATTTTGACCCAACGACAGTGAAGGAATGGCAATATGGTTCCAAGACTTGGAGGGGAACTTGCAGGTGGTGGTGTTCCCATGCATCTGCTGCTCTTGTCCTTTGAGGTGGTTGCAGGTTTGGAACATGCTGTCAAAGGAGCCTTGGTGCATTGCTGCAACGCATCTTGTAGATGAGAACATAGAAACATAGGAGCAGGAGTAGGCCATTCAGCCCATCAAGCCTGCTCTGCCACTCAACATGATCATGGCTGATCATCCACTTCAATGCCTTTTTCCACGCTATCCCCATATCCCTTAATGTCATTGGCATTTAGAAATCTATCAATCTCTGCTTTAACATACGCAAGAATTTTGAGTCAGGATATTTATACATATAATCTCTGCAAAACATATTCAGTGACTGAACTTCCACAGCCTTCTGGGGTAGAGAATTCCAAAAATCCGCAACCCTCCCAGTAAAAAGAATTATCCTAATCTCGGTTCTAAGTGGCTCCCCCTTATTTTGAAATTGTGTTCCCTGGTTCTAGACTCCCCAACCAAGGGAAGCATCTGATCTGCAACTACCCTGTCTATTCCTATAAGTAATCTTTAGTTTCAATGAGATCACCCCTCATTCGAAACTCTGGAAATACATGCCTCGTTTTCCCTCTCTTCAGAGGACAGTCCCGCCATCATTGCATTCCCTCCATGGCAATGATATCCTTCCTAAGGTAAGGGGACCAAAACTGCACAAGCACTCCCTCCGCATGTGGTTTGACAAATGTTGTATTTAATTGAAGCAAGACTTTGCTACTCCTGTACTAAAATCCTCCTGCGGTAAAGATTTTACCATGAACCTTTCTAACTCCTAGATGATACACAGTGCTGCCACTGTGCGTCAGTGGTGACTGTTGAAGGTAGTGGATATACTGCCATTCAAACAGGCTGCTTTGTACTGTACGGTGTCGAGCTTCTTGAATGTTGTTGGAGATGAACTCATCCAGGCAAGTGGGGAGTATTCCATCACACTTGTGTCTTGAAGATGGTCAGCAGGCTCTGGGGAGTCAGGAGGTGAGTAACTCTCCACAAATTTCCCAGCCTCTGACCTGCTCTTGTAACCAATTGGCATTCATGTCGAGAGGGCTGGAATACAAGAGCAGGGATGTACATCTAAGGCTGTATAAGACTCTGGTCAGACCCCATTTGGAGTATTATGAGCAGTTTTGGGCCCCATATCTAAGAAAGGATGTGCTGGCCTTGGAAAGGGTCCAGAGGATGTTCACAAGAATGATCCCTGGAATGAAGAGCTTGTCGTATGAGGAACGGTTGAAGACTCTGGGTCTGTACTCGTTGGAGTATAGAAGGATGAGGAGGGTTCTTATTGAAACTTACAGGATACTGCGAGGTCTGGTTAGTGTGGATGTGGAGAGGATGTTTCCAGTAGTAGGAAAAACTAGAACCAGAGGCACAACCTCAGGCTAAAGGGACGATCCTTTAAAACAGAGATGAGGAGGAATTTCTTCAGCCAGAGAGCGGTGAATCTGTGGAACTCTTTGCCGCAGAAGGCAGTGTAGGCCTTCTACGACCTCCAGGTCATTGAGTGTCTTTAAGACAGAGATAGATCGGTTCTTGATTAATAAGGGGATCAGGGGTTATGGGAAAAAGGCAGGAGAATGGGGAATGAGAAAAATATCAGCCACAATTGAATGGCGGAGTAGACTTGATGGACCGAGTGGCCTAATTCTGCTCCTATATCTTAACCACAGTATTTATATAGCAGGTCCAGTTCAGTTTCTGGTCAATGGTAACCCCCAGGATAGGGGGAGGCGATGGCCAAGTGGTTTTATCACTAGACTATGAATCCAGAAACTCAGCTAATGCTCTGGGGACCTGGGTTCGAATCCCACCACAGCAGATGGTGGAATTTGAATTCAATTAAAAAACATATCTGGAATTAAGAATCTACTGATGACCATGAAACCATTGTCGATTGTCGGAAAAAATCCATCTGATTCACTAATGTCCTTTGGGGAAGGAAATCTGCCATCCTTACCGGGCCTGCCTACATGTGATTCCAGAGCCACAACGATGTGGTTAACTCTCAACTGTCCTCCAAGGGCAACTAAGGATGGGCAATAAATGCTGACCAGGCAGCGTCGTCCGTGTCCCACGAATGAATAAAAAATAAATGTTGATAGTGGGGGAATTCAGTAATGCCATTGAATGTTATGGAGAGATGGTAGATTTTCTCTTGTTGGAGATTATCATTGCCTTGCACTTGTGTGGCATGAATGTTACTTAACACTTTTCAGCCCAAGCCTGATCCGGTCTTGCTGCATTTGGGCACAGGTCACTTCTGTATCTGAGGAGCCATGAATAATGCTGAATATTGTACAATCACCAGTGAACATCCTCACTTTTGATCTTATGATGGAGGGAAGGTCATTGATGAAGCAGCTGAAGATGAGGTGAGCACACCACCCTGAGTAACTCCGCAGTGATATCCTGGGACTGAGATAATTGACCTCCAACCACCACAGCCATCTTCCTTTGTGTTAGGTATGACTCCAACCAGTGGAGAGTCCCCCTCCCAATTCCTTTTGACTCCAGTTTTGCTGGGGCTCCTTGATGCCATACTCATTCTGCCTTGATGTCAAGGGTAGTCACTCTGAGTTCAACACTTTTCTCCATGTTGGAATCAAGGCTGTAATGAGGTCAGGAGCCAAGTGCCCCTGGCGGAACCCAAACTGAGCGTCAATCAGCAAGTTATTGCTGAGTAAGTGCCTCTTGGTGGCACCATTAATGACCTCTTCCATCACTTTGCTGATGGGACAGGTCAGACTTGTCTTGCTTTTTGTGCACAGGACATACATGGACAATTTTCCACATTGTTAGGTGTTGTAGTTGTACTGGAACAGCTTGGCCAGGGGCGTGGCAAGTTCTGGAGAACAAATCTTCAGTACTAATGGCAGAATGTTGTTAGGTCCCATAGCCCTTACAGTAGTTAGTACTGTCAGCTGCTGTGAATTGGTCCTTTGAAATGTTGGATTACAACTGAAGCTTCCCAGTCCTGGAACTTCCAGCGTGCCTCATGAGAGAGAGAGAGAGACAGACAGAGACATTGCCTCTCATTTCTCGCTCGCAACTGACAGACAACAGGATTTCCAACTTCAGGCAGAGAAACAAGAAACAATGCTTTCCGCCTGCAGCCAAACAGCTTCTGAGCTAAAATGAAACGAAAGCCTTGGATTTTGCTGTGGTTAAAAAAAAAACTCTTCCAGGCATCACCTGACCTGTCAATCATTCGCCACCAGCAATTCAAAAGGTTCATAAAAATCCCAGGTACTGCATTAGGCCAGATTAAAATAGCCATTGCTTCAATTATCCTGCTTCAGCAACGATAAAAGATACTGGTTACAGACAGCATGGCATTGAAACAAAAATGTCAGGCCTGCTTGAAAAAGCCCTGCAGAGAACATGGTTAATATACATTGCTTCAAGGCACAGTATCATCACACCTGACATCGGGGCAAAGCTATAATAATGAGCCCAGATGCATTCGGATGATGGGATTAATAAATGGATGCAAGCATTTGCTTTCTTTCTGTTTATGTGTGTCTCTGCGCACAAAGGGTGGTGGAAATATGAAATGTGCTGCCTGAGAGGGTGGTGAAGGCAGTTACTCTCGCAACAATTAAGAAGCATCTAGACAAGTATTCAAATCGCCAAGACATAGTAGGCTATGGACCAAATGCTGGTAAATAGGATTAGTTTGGATTGGTATTTAGAACATAGAGCATGGAACAGTAGCGCAAAGGGACAGGCCCTTAAGTCAATGACGTTGTGCCAAACATGACGCCAAATTAAACCAATCTCTTCTGCCTGCCTTGGTCCATATCCCTCTATTCCTTGCATATTCAAGTGCTAATCCAAAAACCCCTTAAACACCCCTATCGTAACTGCCTCCACCACCACCCCTGGCAGTGCGTTCCAGACACCTACCACTTTCTATATAAAAAAACTTGGCCCTCACATCTCCTTTGAACTTTCCCCCTCTCACTTTAAGTGCAATATATTTGATGGTCAGCACAGGCATGGTTGGGCCGAAGGGCCTGTCTCTGTGCTATATGACTCTATAACCCTATGAGGTAATTGTACTCCATGATGATCAATGGTTCACACAGTACAACGGCAGAATTTCTGGGAGGATTTGAAAATGTAAAGATGGCTTCATGCATTTTTAAGGAAATTTACACATAACTGATTTACATCAGTTTAACATTAAAGTCTAGCCATGGTGCTATAGCAATGGTCATCAAATATCCTAAGGTTCTGGTCTGACAAGTGGAAATAATCAAAGTTAAAAAAAGTCAAGTTTATTTATTAGTCACAAGTAAGGCTTACATTAACACTGCAATGAAGTTATGATGAAATTCCCCTAGTTGCTACACAAGGTCAAAGAGAGATCTGATAGAAGTTTACAAGAGTTTAACTTTATAAGTTTAAGTTTACTTATTAGTCACAAGTAAGGCTTACATTAACACTGCAATGAAGTTACTGTGAAAACCCCCTAGTCGCCACACAAGGTCAAAGGGAGATCTGTTAGAAGTTTACAATGGTTTAACTTTATAAGTTTATTTATCAGTGTCACAAGTAAGGCTTACATTAACACTGCAATGAAGTTACTGTGAAATTCCCCTAGTCGCCACACTCTGGCACCTGTTCAGGCCAATGCACCTAACGAGCATGTCTTTCAGACTGTGGGAGGAAACTAGAACGCTCGGAGGAAACCCACGCAGACATGGGGAGAATGTGCAGACTCCACACAGACAGTGACCCAAGCTGGGAATCAAACCTGGGTCCCTGGCGTTGTAAGGCAGCAATGCTAATCACTATGCCACCGTTCTGAGCAACTGTCACTCAGCGAAAGACCAGTACCAGTTACAAACCCATTGGGAGTTTTTTAAGTCCCCTCCTGGCAAGGAACAATCAGTATGAGAGTCAATTCCTATCCATCAATTCAAATGGATGCATGCGTTGTGCTGCTGACACGCCACTGGACCCATTGAGGAGAATCCCGTCACTGGTGCACGACATGGCTCCAGACAGGCACTAAAATGGATCAGGATATTTACAGGAGTTGGTAGCTGCTCCTAATCAAGGACAAAGTGTGTCTGCCAAGCTGCAGAAAGAAGCAACCATCCTGCCAGCTGGATTAACAGCTTCTGGTATGTCTGTGCAGAGGCTGGAATAGTTTGATTAATATCATTCCCATGAGGGCAGCAGCCTGGACCAAAAGGCTGCTGCAGTCCTGAAACACTAAAAATACCATGAAAACCTCTGGCACCTGTCCCTTAACCAGGTACCTTTCTACATGTTTGTTTAGCCCTTGTTGACTTTGTTAAAATTACTCGTGAGAAAAGACTACCCAGAATCCAAATTGTATTCAGCCCTGAGAATTATATTCTACTTATAAGGAGTTGTTGGAATCATAGAATCCCTACAGTGCAGAAGGAGGCCATTCGGCCCATCGAGTCTGCACCAACCACAATCCCACCCAGGCCCTATTCTCATAACTTCACACATTTTCCCTGCTATTCCCCCTGACACTAGGGTCAATTTAACATGGCTAATCAACCTAACCCGCACATCTTTGGACTGTGGGAGGAAACTGGAGCACCCGGAGGAAACCCAGGTGTTTTAACTTCTACAAATTGAGACAGATTTGTGTGGATTGTCACATGAAGGTAGTAAGAGAAGGTAGTAAGAGAAGAAATGATGTCCTAGTGGTATTATCGCTAAATTATTAATTCAGAAAATCAGTTAATGTTCTGGGGACCCGGGTTCGAATCCCACAACAGCAGATGGTGGAATTTGAATTCAATAAAAAATATCTGGAATTAAGAATCTACTGATGACCATGAAACCATTGTCGATTGTCGGAAAAACCCATCTGGTTCACTAATACCTTCTAGAGAAGGAAATCTTCTGTCCTTACCCGGTCTGGCCTACTTGTGACTCCAGAGCCACAGCAATGTGGTTGATTCTCAACTGCCCTTGGGCGACTAGGGATGGGCAATAAGTGATGGTCAGCCAGCGCCGCCCATGTCCCACAAATGTATAAAAGGCTGTTGGTGATGAAGTATTTCGATTTGAGTACATCTGACCAACCATTTGAATACCTCAGCAAAGCCAGGAAGGTTTTGTTGGTACATGTTGATTTTGATTTGATTTATTATTGTCAGATGTATTAGCATACAGTGAAAAGTATTGTTTCTTGTGCAATATACAGACAAAGCATACCGTTCATAGGGAAGGAAAAGAGACAGTGCAGAATGTAGTGTTACAGTCAAAGCTAGGGTATAGAGAAAGATCAACTTAATGCAAGGTAGGTCCATTCAAAAGTCTGATGGCAGCAGGGAAGAAACAGGGAAGAAGGGAAGAAGTACTATTCAACATGTACTGTATACTTCATAACATTTGTCATCTCTTATTTTCAAAGTTTAATAGATTATTGATTTTAGGAGTAAATTATAAATACCAATTTCTCATTTATAATAGGGTCAAAAAGGAGGGAACTAAAGAAAGATCTCCAGGCAAGGATTTGACATTTTTGGAAGACTTCCAAAATGTCTTCCAAAAAAGTCTTGTGTTTAAGACGCAAGCATCAACTCGTACGAACTTGCCACTTGAGCAGGTTGAACCCACTCTCCAGTCAGATGTAAATTCAATAATGCACAAGGTATGTGCTGTGTTACATCATAACAATGTCAATAACTACCAGATTACAAATCCATCTGGCATTGTTAAAAATACCAACAACTTCGCACGTGGTAGTCATTTGAGTTTGGCATGACCCTCTGCAACACTCTGGACAAGGCGTTGAAGGCTTTCATAGTGAAAAATTTGGTTTCAGTTAAGGGAATTTTGCTAAATTGAAATGTAAACTGGATTGATTGTGCTCCTGGTCCCTCCAATAAGGAGTGCAACTGATGATAAGACTTTGGGAGAAATTTGTTAGCTCCAAGATCCAATAAATAGTGGATGAATTCAATATTACATTTGACAGATTGAGTTTCAGGAGTAGACAGGGTATATTTAAATGCTATGTTATATTAGCGTGTGATTAGTCATTCAGCAATGCAATAATATAAACAGGCGCCGCTGTGTCCAAACAGGCAGCAGTCGAAGGAAACTTACTTTAAAATTAAAGGAGTAAAGCACCTTTATGCTTATCTTCAAGAGTGGAGAAAGTTTGCACTGTTGGACTGTGAGTTTATCACATGGCAGTTCAGAGTGTTTTTACTGAGTGGGCTGCTTACTCACTGCTGAATGAGACAAAGAAACTCTTTCCAAACCCGAACAGGTTTTTAACCTGGTGCTGCAGGATGTTGGCAACAGAACGGTGGCACAGTGGTTAGCACTGCTGCCTCATAGCTCCAGGGACCCGGGTTCAATTCCAGCCTCAGGTGACCGTGCGGAGTTTGCACGTTTTCCCATTGTCTGCATGGGTTTCGTCTGGGTGCTCCAGTTTCCTCCCACAATCCAAAGATGTGCATGTTAAGTGGATTGTTCATGCTAAATTGCCCCTTAGTGACAGGGGGACTAGCAGGGTAAATAGGTGGGGTTGCGGGGATAGGGCCTGGTGGGATTGTGGTCGGTACGGGCTCAATGGGCCAAATGGTCTCCTTCTGCACTGTGGGGCTTCTATGATTCTATGAGCATGCACCATGGCACAGCACAGTGTAAACTCCTCCCACTTGCTTCACCTGGGTGAGCTCCTTATCTCAATTGTGGAAGTTTTCTTTTAAACAAGACAGAAAATGTGCAGGTGTGTTATTTGTGTCCATTGTTATGTGTTATCTGATATTCCAATGTCAGGTAGTCACCTGAAACTCAACTTATCTTTTCTCAAACAACCACTTACTCATCTGTGACATATTTCAGATGCCACTCAATGGCTGCCTGCAGTCCAACACTGGGAAGGCATCTAGGCGCAGTGTGTTTGGTCGACACTACAGATGAGCCATGGCACTAAGAGAAATTCACTTTGGAAACATTCTGCTCCATTCTCCATGGCAGGATCTGAGGCACCCTTGCCATTCAGGGATACAGAATGAGGACACCGCGTTAGCCTTCCCTCAGCATCCTTGCATCCAATAAAAGGAACTGACACAAAAACAGAACACATTGGAAATACTCAGCTGAACAGCAACTCGCTAAATTGCAAAGGCCAAAACCATATCCTAGGGAAGTTGCTCCGATGATCATCAGTGTGCTGTTCGGGATGTAGGCTACAACAGATACTGTGCCTTGTGGCCCTGAAGGATCACTCTCCACATAAAGAGATGGCTCTCATTCCGTGAGGAAAACTGTGCAAGGCCAAATTTAGGGGTCCACTGCCAACACTCTGCAACTATCTTCCCAACACACCCTGTTTGCCCCCTCCTTTTGGGCAACTCATATTAAGCAGCTGCGTTGTGCATGAAGTGTCTTACTTTCTTACTTCTCTTTGAAGGTATTATCTTGGGAATACATTGAAGTTAATTGTCTTTTTCCTCTTCCTGCAGATTCTTCCCGAGACAAGGGCCCTGGACAGAACTGGCTCCGTGTTCTCTCATACAGTACAGCGGGTTGTACCAAGTATCTGCTTTTTGCTCAGCAGCAGCCCAGCTACCGGTCTCCCCAAGCGGCCAACTTTGTAGGCTTGAGGGAGAGGCAGCAGTAAAACAATATGCAGAAGTGTGCAAGAATAGGTGGAGAGGACAGGAAGGAGTTAGACTGGAGGAAAGCTCAAATCCATGAACATCTCACAGCATGGGCATGGGATCGGAATCTTACTAGGCTTGCCTTTAGATATAAGTTGGTGAAAGAGAGGAAGACATTAGCTTGAATCTTACCGTCTGTCTTCAATTATTCAAGAATGTGCAGTAGATATCTCAAACATCATCACCAAGAGAGTTTGCTCAAAAGTTGAGCTGCAAGGAGGGTATCTCATCTTTTGGGCCACCTGTGTTGCGTGTCTATCTGGGTTTCAGTGTTCCATATCTCTGCATTCCTGCATTTAATTGTCACCTCTCTTATCGCCGTTGATCACCACCGTCGATCACCAACTATCACCAAATCCCATTCCAATACCTTGTCATTTTTACGTACGTAATATGGGTCCTTTATTTGCTGTGATGGTGGCTCATTAATGAGATCTTGAGGCTACGGTTTTAGTTTAGGCAGGTATCATGATCGGCACAGTCTTGGAGGGCCAAAGGGTCTGTTCCTGTGTTGTACTGGTCTTTGTTCTTTGTGTGTTTAAACATAAACTCCTTTAAACAGGTGAGAACAAGAAACTTGGGGGGAAATTCATGTGTGCGTAAAGAGACTGTGAGGCTCAATTTTTAGCATTTCAATACCCAAAGGCTTTAATTATTTGCAGTTCCAAGTACGGTCTTGCATGCTGTTGCTCCCACTATGCAGGCTAACTGCTTACAGAGTGTTGTTCTAGACCATTCTTTGACCATGGGACTATACACATCACACTGTGGGCAGTGCCACTCTCCAGTCCCACGTTACCTCTTGCTCTGCCGAACATACATTATAATGCGTGCAGGGGCCTTTCATCACAATCTGCAGTAGAGTTTGTAATTGCAAATAAATTATTAGGAATGATTAGACAGAATGCTAATTTGCCTTCCCTGTTTATGATTTGGTTCATGCCTAGATGTGAACTACATAGCAGAATGTTAAAGGAGAATGTTGCATGACTGCCCAAGTAATGGAAGAAAAGCTGGGCCTTGTCAATGATGGGCCTGCCTTAGAGTCATAGAATCATACAGTGCAGAAGGAGGCCATTCGGCCCATCAAGTCTGCACCGACCGCAATCCCGCCCAGGCCCTATCCCCATAACCTCATTAATCTACCCTAGCTAGTCCCCTGACACTAAGGAGCAACTTGGCATGGCCAATCCACCTAACACGCACATCTTTGGAGGGTGGGAGGAAACCAGAGCACCCGGAGGAAACCCACGCAGATACGGGGAGAACGTGCAAACTCCACACAGATAGTAAACTAAGCCGGGAATCGAACCCGGGTCCCTGGCGCTGTCAAGCAGCAATGTTAACCACTGTGCCTTCTTTGCCACCTGTTGACAGATGGAAGGATGGAGATAGTTAGTGGAGCCACAGTTGATTGGATTCATTACAGTACAAAAAACAGCTGAAAGGCAAGTCCGGCCCTGAAAGAAAATGACCGAAGGGCGAGTTCCACATGAGGTCAGATGGCAAAAAGGAAAGCAACAGGTGAGAGCAAGAAACTTGGGGAGAAATTCATGTAAAGAGACTACGATGCTTAATTTTGAATATTACAATACCCAACGTGTATAACACCTGAAGGGTATCCAAATCTGAGGAGTGTGTGACGAATTGAACGCACTGTTTTGTGTAACTTCTCTTCACACCAAGCTTAACAAAGGAGAAGCAAGGAAACCTCTGGTGTCTAAAATTCACGCTTTATTCAATTTTTACTCCATCCTTAAAGTTACCAAGCCAATGCTCAGAGTGGACAGGGCAATCCCGAATCCATCTCCTTGCTCGCTCCAAAAACCAATTCAAATTCCAATTGAATCCAGTTCATAGTCCCCACAAGAGAGACAAACAAGATCCAAGCTAACAAGATAAGGCATCGCACCCCATCCTGGACTTAACCTGATGCTTGAACTTAGCCAAAAGGCTGAAAAGCGGTCACTATTATCAATTTGCCCAGGTGTGCTTTGTACCCACAGAGCGCTGCGACCTTCCTTCTGAACTTTCTCAGATTCCACTTTAAGTCCAGCTCGCTCCTAACTCGGAGAAATAAAAAGGTGGAAATCTTTCCTCTGTGTCGCATCCTCCTCGCGTTACAATCCAGCTATTAAGTTGCACGAGGTGGCCGGCTGTTTCACGGTGAAAGCCAATAAGAGTGAAGGAGAAAAGAACAGAAACAAAGGGATCTTGAGTGGAACAGGAAGCAAAACATTGTCTGCAATTCTGGCTTGTTATCTGAGACCAAGGAGATGGTAACTTTATCCTTGTACACAAAGGACAACTCAGTGTCAATCAGAAACTCGCAGCTTGCTTAGGTTTGGAGACACCACTGTATAAATGGGGGAATGGCTGTCCTGTCCAAAACTCATTCTGCCTAATCAGCCCTCTGATTATCAGCAACCGGATGTACTTGGATTCAGAAAAATATAGCATCTGTGCCTTACTGTATAACTCAATATTACCTTATGTGAGCAATGGTGAACTTGCGCGTAATTTAATTAACCAAACAATACTGACTTCATTGTATCTGGAAGTGGGATTTTAATTTTGATAGAATGTCAACACAATGCTACCAATATAGAAAACAACAGCTTTACAAGCCATTTATAAAGGGGAAATTTTAGGCGGAAATTGGAAAATATAATTACTGTAATTACATCAGTGTTGATACTAACATTTGTCCTGTGCTCTGTACGTGATCCCCTGAATACAGCATAGGAACATCAAGGGAGACTTTCCACTAACCATTACAAAACCTATGTACACTGATGCAAATTTGCAATAACAGAATTCTAGTCAAGGACAGGATGTTTGTGGCCCTGGGTGTATAAGTAATGCTCTAAGTGATCACTGGTGTGTACCACAGTTCTGATAGGATTGCAACCCTTGACCCAGGGACTGTGAACAGTTTGTTTTTTTCCATGCTCAGGATTGTAGATCATTTCATAAGAAATGATCCTGGGATTGGAGCTGAGTTACGTTTCTTTAAGAAAAATATTGAGGGATTTTGTTGATGCATTTTCTAATAAAATTCTACGTGAATGAATTGTGGGCATCACTGACGATGCCAACATTTATTGCCAATTCCTAATTGCCCTTGAGAAGCTGGTAGCTGACTTCTTGATCCATTTCGGTTCCGGTGGTGAAGCTACACCCACGGTGCTATTAGGGGAGAAGTTCCAGAGTTCTAATTCTGCAATGATGAAGGAGCAGTGATACATTTCTAAGTTAGGATGATGTATGTCTCGGAGGGGAATTTGCAGGTGGTGGTGTTTCTGCGTCCTTGTCCTTTGTAGCAGAAGTCTCGGGTTTGGAAGGTACTGTTGAAGCAGTCTGGGCAATGCATCTTGTAGATGGCACACACTGCTGTCACTATGTGATGGTTGTGGAGAAACTGAATGTTTAAGGTAATGGATGGAGTGCCGATCACACGAGCTACTTTTTCCTGGGTGGTGTTGAGCTTTTTGAACATTGTTGCTCGTATGCAAGTGGAGGTTCTTTCACCCCAACCTCTCCCTGTGCCTTATAAGTGGTGGAAAGGCTTTGGGGAGTCAGGAACCAAATGATAGACTGGAACCAATTTAAATCTCTTATCAAGCAGAAATAGGGCACTTGTAATGTTTTATGGTTGTGGACTGGGCCTCAGGAACTATAAAAGCTCTTCCATTTCTCCTTGGCTTTAGAGTGGAAGATGGGGAACATCAGGTGAACATCACAGAGATACCTGGCTATGACGATACCATGACTGATCGCCATCTCCTGCCAACTAGTGTCCATGCCCCTCTGTCTGCTGATCCCGGTAGCACTAACTCACCATGACACCTTAACAATAGATGTTAACCTAATAAAATAGGAACCAATTGCCAGACAACTGCGGTGTAGCTGGTAGGGAGTGCTCTTCTGCTGACAGTGATCCCAGACTACTCTTAAATACCCATCATCATCATTGTGCCCATTGATGGTGAACTCAAATTGGTGTCCTGCTTCCACAACCAGGCTCGAAGGGCTGACGAACCTTCTCCTGTTCCTATTTCTTATGGTCTCATTATGGCCTTAACCCTTGACCAATAACACTAAAAGAGATTATCTGGTCATTATCTTATTGCCGGTATGGGACCTTGATGCGTGCAAATTGGTTACTCCATTCCCTCCATTACAACAGTGATCATATTTGGAGATCGTTCTGCCCATTAGGAACAATCGTTCTGTACGTATCCTGTGGGTGATGTAAACATCTGACTGAATCCGACAACCATCCTACTCTTTACAGGATCGCAGAATTGTTACAGGAGAAGGCCATTTGGCCCATCATGCCTATTCCTGCTTCTAGTTTCTATGCCTGCACCTGCTCTCCGCGTGCGCAATTCACTTAGTGCCATTCTCGCACTTTTCCCCCATAACCCTGCACGTGCTCCCTTTTCAAGTATCGGTCTAACTCCCTCTTGACTCGATTTAATCTGTTTCCACCATGCGCTCAGGCAGTGCATTCCAGACCTCAATCACTTGTTGCGTGAAAAAGTATTCTTCTCGCATGCTTTCGCTTCCTTTGCCAATGACTTTAAGTCTGTGCTATCTCATTCTCAGTCCTTTGATGAGTGGGAACTCGGTCCAGAGCTCGCATGATTTTGAGCCCCTCTATTAAATTATCTCTCTGCTTTCTTTTCTCTATTCTATCTCCATAACTGAAGCTCCTCAGACATATGAACATATGAATTAGAAGCAGGAGTGGGCCATTTGAGCCCTCAGACCTGTCCCACCATTCAATAAAATCATGGCTGATCTGATAGTGGCCGTAACTCCACATTCACACTATCCCTGATATCCTTTAACCCTGATGTGGAGATGCCGGCGTTGGACTGGGGTAAACACAGTAAGAAGTTTAACAACACCAGGTTAAAGTCCAACAGGTTTATTTGGTAGCAAAAGCCACACAAGCTTTCGAGGCTCTGAGCCCCTTCTTCAGGTGAGTGGGAATTCTGTTCACAAACAGAACTTATAAGACACAGACTCAATTTACATGGTTGGAATGCGAATACTTACAACTAATCCAGTCTTTAAGAAACAAAACAATGGGAGTGGAGAGAGCATCAAGACAGGCTAAAAAGATGTGTATTGTCTCCAGACAAGACAGCCAGTGAAACTCTGCAGGTCCACGCAACTGTGGGAGTTACAAATAGTGTGACATAAATTCTGATTCTAACATCCTTTAACCCGCCCTTGTTAATCAAGAACATATCTACCTCTGCCTTAATCATATTCACTCATGCCTGGAACCAATTTTGTAAATCTTTATTGCACTCTCTCCAGTGCCTTCACATCCTTCCTAAAGTGTAGCGCCCAGAACTGTACACAGCACTCCAGCTGAGACAGAACTAGTGTCTTACACAAGTTCAAACTTTCATACTCTATTAATAAAACCTGGGAAACTGTATGCTTTATTAACCATGCTCTCAACCTCTCCCACCACCTCCAATGATTTTTGCATCTAAACGCCCAGGTCCCTCTGCTCCTGCACCCCCTTTAGATTTGAACCCTTCATTTTATATTGTCTCTTGATGTTCTACCTACCAAAATGAATCACTTCACACTTCTCTGCAATGAACTTCATCTGCCACCTCTCTGCCCATTCCACCAAATTGTCTGGCACAATTCTGGTGCAACTGTGGCATTAAACCCATCACAGGGGCCTGGGTTCGATTCCCGGCTTGGGTCACTGTCTGTGCGGAGTCTGCACGTTCTCCCTGTGTCTGTATGGGTTTCCTTCGGGTGCTCCGGTTTCCTCCCACACTCCAAAAGACATGCTGGTTAGGTGCATTGGCCATGCTAAATTCTCCCTCAGTGTACCCGAACAGGCGCCGGAGTGTGGTGACTAGGGGATTTTCACAGTAACTTCATTGCAGTGTTAATGTAAGCCTACTTGTGACACTAATAAATAAACTCTTTGAGAAAAGAAATTCTCCCTCAAATCTGTCTTAAATGAGCACCCCCTTATTCTACGAATATGCCCTCAGGTCATACACTCTCCCATGAGTTAAAACTTGCTCCCAACAATCACACTGTCTAACCCCCTATGAATTTTATATGTTTCAATTATATCTCCTCTCATTCCTCTGAACTCCAAGTAGTATAGTCCAAACGAATCGTTCCTAATGTGGCAGTCCCGCCAGGATCATCCTAGTAAACCTCCTCTGTTCTGCCTCATGTGATAATATATCTTCCCTTAAATAAAGGGACCAAAGAGGCATACAGTATTCGAAACGTTACTGGAGAGAACTCTGCTGTTCTTCAATATAGTACCATGAGCATAATAACATACAGCCAAGAGCAGTCAGTTGTCACTCACTGGAGGGGTAAGCCAGGCCCTCCTACAGTGCTGCAATCTCTTTGTACTGAGCTAGATTGTCAGTCTTGGTTTTGTGATGAAGTCGCTGAACTTGGTCTTGGATCAACAACGTTCTGACTCAGAGGGATTGAGCTACACCTGACGCTGTCATCCGGCGACAACACACAGGTATGCAAGGAGAAAATGCAACAAGGCCACTCAAATGCAACAAGACCACTCAAGTGGTCTTGGGGGCAGGCAATGGCCTAGTGGTATTATCGCTAGACTATTAATCCTGAAACTCAGCTAATGTTCTGGAGACCCAGGTTCGAATCCCGCCACGGCAGTTGGTGGAATTTGAATTCAATTTTAAAAATCTGGAATTAAGAATCTGATGATGACCATTGTCGATTATCGTAAAAACCCATCTGGTTCACTAATGTCCTTTAGGGAAGGAAATCTGCCATCCTTACCCGGTCTGGCCTACACGTGACTCCAGAGTCACAGCAATGTGGTTGACTCTCAACTGCCCTTCAAGGGCAACTAAGGATGGGCAATAAATGCTGGCCCAGCCAGTGACGTCCGTGTCCCGTGAATGAATTTAAAAAAGTTCATCAACAGGTTTTGGTACAAGTGTGTGGTAGCGAGCCTCTTTAAGGGGTGAGAGTTTGAAGGGTCGTGTGACCCGATCACCCAATGGGGTGGGAGCATGCAAATCCCAAGGTTGAGGGCAGACTTTTACCATCAGAATCAATCCTGCGGTTGAACAGAAAGGACACATATCGAAGCACGCTGTACATAGTTTGAGTTAGTGAATAAATAGTTGTTGTTTTTAGCCTGATGGCTGCCAATCATTGCGGTTATCACAAAGTGCACACTTGCTCCTTTTCTGATGAAAACCGATCAAATGAAGAGAAATATAATTCTATGAAATCTGAAGTTGACCCCTCCAAAATGCGTGAGCCCTGAGATTGAACGCATCTCTTGCCAACACAGTTCGAATGCTCCCACCCACTGCCATCTTCTGCTGGTTGTAACTCCGCCATGCAAACATTCTTTCATTGTGGCACTAACAGTTATTTGCGTGGTCGTCTTGTTTCTCCTTGGATACGGGGCTGAGAATTTGTCGACTGGAAATCTCCAGCTGCTGCATCAAGGGCAGCTCCTTCTAAACAGATGCTGAGATCTATTATTGAATTATGGAAGCGGTGGGGCTGGGTGCAGAGGAAAGAGAATGCAACGTATCACAATCAACAAGGGTTGGGGACTTGCTCAAATCTGGGTATGTGGTTAAAAAAACCATCCCAATTGCAGTGCTGTTTGCGGATGGCACATTGCTTGGCATTTTATGCATGGGCTTTCTGAAGGTTTCAAATAATCTAAAAAGGTGGCACAGTGGTTAGCACTGCTGCCTCACAGCGCCAGGGACCCGGGTTCAATTCCGGCCTTGGGTGACTGTCTGTATGGAGTTTGCACATTCTCCCCGTGTCTGCATGGGTTTCCTCCGGGTGCTCCAGTTTCCTCCCACACTCCAAAGGTTAGCAGGTTTGATGGATTGGCCGTGCTAAATTGCCCCTTAGTGTCCAAGGATGTGTAGATTAGATTGATTAGCTACGGTAAATGCGTGAAGTTACGGGGACAGGGCGGGGGAGAGGACCTGGGTAAGATACTATGGCCGGAGTTTTACCAGCACATCCATCACGATGGCTCACAGAATGGCATTCTCCATTGGCTTTGGGCGTGATCTTACGAGCCTCGGGCGGGCGAGGGGGTAAAATTCCGGCATATGTTGCGGGTTAGGTTAATTGGCTATGCTAAATCCCCCCTTAGTGTCAGGGGGATTGTCAGGGTAGATGTGTGGGGTTACGGGGATAGGGCCTCGGTGGGATCATTGTCAGTGCAGGCTCGATGGGCCGGATGGCCTCCTTCTGCGTTGTAGGGATCCAATGAACTTGTGCAAGTTGTTAATGGCAATTTATTTACTCTCAGAAGTTTTCAATGTATATATATAGTCCTATTGCTGTAGTCATGCAGCACACTTCACAGCAGTGTATGTAGGGTTGGTCCACCACAGTAATATGAGGTGATGCAGTGCATTGCCGGCATTGCGAGCCTGTACATCATGGAGCTAAAATAAATAGACGTCAAATTAAAAAAACACTATACTTTCCAGAAATGCACATTCTATTTTTTATTTTAACCTCGAGAGTCAGCTTCTAAATGTCAAAAGCCAACACGTGTGACATCACTGGATACATTAAAAGAGAAACCTATTGGTCACCAAGTGTATGCACCAATATAATGACTGCGTTAAAGGTGTTTTATTTAATATTCTCTTCGGATTTTGTGTGTGTCAGCAGTACTTTGACCAGGCTCCAAAAATAAAGGGAGCACTGACAGACTTCAGACTGAAAATCTAGAAGCTCGGTTATTTTTAGTTCATCAATTCCTCACCCACGTGTTGGTTTAAGTTGATTAGAATGTTCCACCAGGCGACTCTCGACTGGACCTGGCCAGTTGTTCTCCTCGGTCTCCTGACTGGGATAGCCTCCCCGGTTCCAATAGCAACGAAAGCCAGGGGGAGCTTGGAAGGGAGTTGGGAGACTCTCCTGTCCAGGTCCTTGTATCCGATCTCTGGGAGGAAATTAGACCTCGGATGGGACAGGGACTATTTCACTGGAATCAAGAGAGTGAGGAGGCTTTATTGCAATGTTGGCATCGGGTTTCACCTCCAAATCACGGCTGATGGACAAATTAATGGAGTACACGCGGAAAACCAGTACAGTAGGTAGTCTGCTGATCTTTTTTTTTTGGGGGGGGGGGGATTCTGATCCAGTTACCGTTAACCAAACTGAATTATTTGCAACTTCACTTGACAAGCATCTATAGGCAAGTGCTGCATTGCACCGGAGCTAATAATTGTACCTTGTGCAGGGTTAAACGAAACATGATCTCCTTTTGTTGGCCTATCTGAACAGCAATAGAAAGTCATCCAAAATCATGCAGAGCCTTATCTCGACTGCAGTGCCCCAGTCTTTCAACAAGGAGTAATTTCGTGAAAAATGCCCGTCTTGAATGTTAATAAGCGTTTGACAGCCTGTTAAGTAGGCATGATGGCACTACTAACAAGACAATTGCCTCCTTGTTTGATAATGCCACTCGAATGCCTCAGGTCTTTGGGCAGTACGTGTAAACCTGGCTTATGTTTTGCCTTGAGATCTCGAAGGTTTGAATGCACTTGACTACCAGACTGGATTTCACAGCTCTTGAGGGCTGTACAAATAATGTCTTTCTAGATTATATTTACGTTCGAAACTGAAGGAATATTGCACTGAACGAATTTTGTAATACTGAATATTGTAAGGACAGTGAGAGGAACTTACAGAGGCAGAGTGCTTGTAAACTTGCTTGTAAACTATTGAATACTTCTGCTACCCAATTGCTACACGGACCTTAAATGGTTAAATACATGTTATGGACAAAAACGATACTGTAAAAATAGAGAGGAAAGCATGCCAGCTTGTCACTCCATTCCTCGTTTCCTGTTGTTCGTGCGTTCACTGCGAATCATTCTACACCCGTAACTTGTAAATTGTTCATACATCTTGCAGTGGAAGACAGTTAATGAATGGATATTGAAGAACGTTGGGAAGCGAGGGGCTGACTTTTCCAATAAAGCTTATTGGTGTCTTGGCTGAAGTACAAGGTCAGGTCAGCTGATGCTAGAAGGAATCAGGAACAGCAGTCAGTTTATTTGTGTTGCAACGCAAGCCCTCTTTTATTTAGACCAGCGCTCCACCCCACCACCCACTCCCACTGCACAATCTCCCCATCCCCCAAAGATGCTTAGGTAAAATTAGATTACATGTGCCACAGTAAGTCAGGTTGCAAGTTGTGTGTGTTTGTATGGAGGGGGTCCTGTTTTATAGAATCATGGAATCCCTACAGTGCAGAAGGAGGCCATTCGGCCCATTGAGTCTGCACCAACAGCAATCTCACCCAGGCCCTATCCCCGTAACCTCATGTATTTACCCCACCGCTAATCCCCCTAACCTACACATCTTTGGGACACTAAGGGGCAATTTAGCATGGCCAATCCACCTAACCTGCACATCTTTGGGACACTAAGGGGCAATTTAGCATGGCCAATCCACCTAACCTGCACATCTTTGGACTGTGGGAGGAAATCGGAGCACCCGGAGGAAACCCACGCGGACACGGGGAGAATGTACAAACTCCACACAGACAGTTACCCAAGCCGGGAATCGAACCTGGGTCCCTGCCGCTGTGAAGCAGCAGTGCTAACTACAGTGCCACCGTGCCACCCATCTTTTTCTAGATAGTGAGGTGGAATAGTTTGACTTCTGTTGGCCAATGTGCATTATATTTTTATGTTTCACCAACAGCTTGGGTGAATACAGATTCTTTTATTGAGCCATTGAGATTTTCGTAACATTGGAATTTGATATATGTCGCATTACAACAATTTTTAACCTGGGTTTAAAAAATAAACAGGAATCATCCCTGATTTCCAACTTTAGATTTTGTTATGTGTATAAAGTGCTGACAATCGTGCAGAATGCAAGAATACACCGACAGTGAGGCTGAAAGAAATTTACAGCTTGTGATGATTTAATTTAGCTTTGACATCTCACCCGATAAATACTGAACATAAATGCTTGACATTTGTTTATTTATGATCTCTGCTGAGAATATCTTTGTGCTCAATCCTAGGAATACGAAAGCAGATACTACTTTAAAGTAGCATCAAGCACTGTTTGCGTGTGTATTCTAACATCCTGGTTCTACTACTGGACAATACTGAGATCTGGATTGTTAGTCTTCAAATCCATCTGTGGCAATTTGAGAATTGATTTTTTTTTTAAATATAGAGCTAGTGTCAGCAAAAGTGACCATGAAGCCACCAGATTCTCGGGGAGAACCCAACTAGTTCACTATTGTCCTTTAGGGCTGGGAGCCAGCCATCCTTGCTTTGTCTGGCCTACTTAGGGGCATCACGGTGGCACAGTGGTTAGTACTGTTGCCTCACAGTGCCAGGGTCTCGGGTTCAATTCCTGCCTTGGGTCACTGTCTGTGTGGAGTTTGCACTTTCTCCCCGTGTCTGCGTGGGTTTCCTCCGGGTGCTCCGGTTTCCTCCTACAGTCCAAAGATGTGTGGGTTTGGTTGATTGGCCGTGCTAAATTGATCCTAGTGTTGGAGGGATTAGGAGGGTAAACGCGTGGGGTTACAGGAGTAGGGCCTGAGTGGGACTTGATGGGCCGAATGGCCTCCTTCTGCACTGTAGGGATTCTATGATACTTGTGACTTCAATCCCACACCAACATGGTGGACTCTACCTATTCTCTAAAGTACGCTAGCAAGCCTCTTGGTTGTACCAAGTACCTTGGAGAAATCTCGGTCACATTCTCAACAAAGTTAGTGATTGGCAATAAATGCTGACATTGGTGGTGCTGTCCCTGTCTCAAGAATAAGCTTAAAAAATAGAGACACCACCTTGGCCCACTCTTGAGCCTTTCTAAGCACACAACTGGGCCTAATTTGTTCTATTCCTCACACCAGGTGGCTGGCTGCCCAATCAAATGAGGCCCCCATCTTGACTAGGTTTGGCAGACATTATGCAAAATGTTGTCCTGGTTGAGTGGTGCACAATGGGTGACACTGGGAGCAGGGATTTAATGATCATGAACAATGTTTAAGGGCTCTTCCATTGAAAGTGCTAAGAATATGGTGCTTCCTGTTGAGTTATCTCAACGTGAAATCCAAAAGGTCATTAATTTGCAGGTCCGAGGTTATGAATTCTGTGGTGGGTAACTCAACTCCTGAATCTCCAAAGCTTGTTGACCACCTACAGACATAAGTTAGGAGTGTGATGGAATACTGTCCGCCTGTTTGGATGAGTGCAACTCTAAGAACATTAGAAGCTTCACAATATCTAGGTGAAAGCAGCCTATTTGTACCCCATCCATCATCTTAAACATTTACTTTCTCCACCCCTGATGCACAGTGGCAGCAGTGTGTACCACCTACAAGATGCACTGCAGTAACTCGCCAAGTATCTCTCAGCAGCGCCTTCCAAACCCGCAACCTCTACCACCTCGAACAACGAGGGCAGTAGATGCCTGGGAACACGACCACTTGCAAATTCCCCTCCAAGTCACTCACCGTCCTGATTTGGAAATATATTGCCGTTCCTTCACTGTCGCTGGGTCAAAATCCTGCAACTCCCTCCCTAACAGCACAGTGGATGTACCTACATCATTTGGACTGTGGCAGTCCAAGAAGACGTCTTTTAAGGGTGACTGCCTGTGTGGAGTTTGCACATTCTCCCTATGTTTGATTTGATTTGATTTATTATTGTCACATGTATTAGTAAATAGTGAAAAGTATTGTTTCTTGTACGCTATACAGACAAAGCATACCGTACATAGAGAAGGAAAGGAGAGGGTGCATCAGTCATAGCTAGGGTGTAGAGAAAGATCAACTTAATGCAAGACAGCAGGGACAAAGCTGTTCTTGTGTCGGTTGGTACGTGCCCTCAGACTTTTGTATCTTTTTCCTGATGGAAGAAGGTGGAAGAGAGAATGCCCGGGGTGCGTGGGATCCTTAATCATGCTGGCTGCTTTGCCGAGGCAGCGGGAAGTTTAGACAGTGTCAATGGATGGGAGGCTGGTTTGAGTGATGGACTGGGCTTCGTTCACAACCCTTTGTAGTTTATTGAGGGTCTTGGACAGAGCAGGAGCCATACCAAGCTGTGATACAAGCAGAAAGAATGCTTTCTATGGTGCATCTGTAAAAGTTGGTGAGAGCCATAGTGGACATGCCAAATTTCCTTAATCTTCTGAGAAAGTAGAGATGTTGGTGGGCTTTCTTAACTATAGTGTCAGCATGGAGGGACCAGGACAGGTTGTTGGTGATCTGGACACCTAAAAACCTGAAGCTCTCGACCATTTCTACTTCATCCCCATTGATGTAGACAGGGGCATGTCCTCCACTACGCTTCCTGAAGTTGATGACTATCTCCTTCGTTTTGTTGACATTGAGGGAGAGATGATTGTCATCGTACCAGTTCAACAGATTCTCTATCTCTTTCCTGTACTCCATCTTTCATTGTTTGAGATCCGATCCACTACCGTGGTGTCATCAGCAGCCTTGAAAATCGAATTAGAGGGGAATTTGGCCACACAATCATAGGTGTATAAGGAGTATAGTAAGAGGCTGCAAACACAGCTTTGTGGGGCACCGGTGTTGAGGATGATTGTGGAGGAGGAGGTATTGTTGCGTATCCTTACTGATTGTGGTCTGTGGGTTAGGAAGTTCAGGATTCAGTCGCAGAGGGAGGAGCCAAGCCCCAGGCCATGGAGTTTGGAGATGAGCTTTGTAGGAATAATGGTGTTGAAGGCTGAGCTGTCGTCAATAAATGAGAGTCTGACAAAGGTGTCTTTGTTATCTAGGTGTTCCAGGGTTGAGTGCAGGGCCAGGAAGATGGCGCCTGTGGTGGGCCTGTTGCGGCAGTAGGTGAGCTGTAGTGGATCCAGGCAATCTGGGAATTGATTCGTGCCATGACTAACCTTTCGAAGCACTTCATAATGATGGATGTCAGAGCCACCGGGCGATAGTCAATAAGGCACGCTGCCTGGATTTTCTTGGGTACCGGGATGATGGTTGTCTTTTTGAAGCAGATAGGGACCTCAGATTGTTGTAAAGAGACGTTGAAGATGTCTGCGAATACCCCCGCCAGCTAGTGCGCGCAGGATCTGAGTGCTCGTCCGGGTACCCCATCCGGGCCAGTCGTTTGGGTTGATCTTCGAGAAAGATGCTCTGACACCTGCAATAGTGACCTCGGATACAGGTTCGTCCGAGGCTTCCGGGGGTGGAGGGCATGCTCTCGCTGACCTCTTGCTCAAAACAGGCATAGGATGCATTGAGCTCATCGGGGAGGGGTGCATTGGTGCCGGCGATTTTACATGTCTGTGTGGGTTTCCTCCAGGTACTCCGGTTTCCTCCCAAAGATGCGTTGGTTAGGTGGATTAGCCATGGTAAATGTGACGGGGATGGTGCGGAGGGGAGGGCCTGGGTGGGATGCAGTTTTGGAGAGTCGGTGCAGACTCGATAGGCAAAATGGCCTCCTTCGGCACTGTAGGGATTCTGATCGGCAATAAATGCTGGCTTAGCCAGCGGTGCCCACATCCTGTGAATCATTAAAAAATACTGTTTCATGAGAGAACTTTAATCGTGAGTTTGGCCAGCTATTTGACATCATCGCTGAGCCTGGACCATAAACATGCAATCTGCAACTGGATGGTGATCAAGACTGAGAAACCTGGGGCTGAGCCTTTGCTTTGGGGTGGGAAACAGGGAGTCTGGATGGTTTCCAAGTCCTGAATCTGGGGAAACAATCATTCTTTAGAATTTTGACCAGAGAGTCCCCTCAGTTGTCATGGGGACAGCTTCCCTGTCCAATTAAGAGTGGCAAGCAGTCTTTCAATGCCTTCCACTTGCAGAACTTACAGAAACTTCTAGAATGCCGAGAGGCCTAGATGGAATGGATGTGGAGAGGATATTCCCACTACTGGGAGAGACTAGAACTCGAGGGCACTACCGCAGAGTGAAGGGATGCTCCTTTAAAATTGAGATGAGGAGGAATTTCTTCAGCCAGAGGGTGTTGAATCTGTGGAAGTCATTGCCACAGAGGGTTGTGGAGGCCAGGTCATTGAGTGTCTTTAAGACAAAGGTAGATAGGTTCAGTAAGCAGGGAATTTCAAGCCAAAATTTAACTTGCAACCAACTCGAACCCAAGTCCCTGGAGCTGTGAGGCAGCAGTGCTAACCATTGTGCCACCGTGCCACCCAACGTCTTTGATTTAAACACATCAAGAGAATAGCAGGTAACTGTAGTCCCAGGCTGGCATCTCATCAAGGCATTCAGAAAGCACCATGAATTACATGGGCTTCCTCAGCCTTATAACTCATTATGTAATGCCTGATGTGGCTGCAATGGGGCTTTACAACAGGTACTGAACCCCAAGACATTCAACTCAGATGATATAGAGGAAGGATTAGCAATAATAATGTAATCATTGAATATCTAGTGAAGGATAATCCAGAGTTGATTATTGGGTAGTAACAGTCACCAGAATGGGTTGTGCAGAAACCTGGAAAAGAGGAGCAGGAGTAGGCCATTCAGCCCTTCGAGCCTGCCCCACCATTCAGTATTATTATCACTGATCAGCCAACTTAATAGCTTGATCTCACTTCCCCCATCCCCTCATATTTTTTGATCCCTTCCGCCCCAAGAGCTATATATAAGTCCTTCTTGAAAAATACAATGTTTTGGCTTCAACTGCTTTCTGTGGTAGCAAATTCCCCAGGCTCACGACTCACTGGGTGAAGACATTTATCCTCATCTCAGTCCGAAAGGATTTACCCCATATCCTTAGACTGTGACTCCTAGTTCTGGACACCCCCACCATTGGGAACATCCTTCTTGAATCTACCCTGCCTAGTCCTGTTAGAATTTTCTAGGTTTCTATGAGATCCCCCTCTCATTCATCTGAACTCCAGCGAATATAATCCTAATCAATCTCTTCTCATACATCCGTCCCACCAACACAAGAATCAGTCTGGTAAACCTTTGCCGCACTCCCTCTATAGCAAGAACATCCTTCCTTAGACCAAAACTGCACACAATACTCCAGACAAGGATGGAAAGCCCTGAAGGCCTCAGCAATCTGAAACAAGAGGGTATTTGGGGAATAACCTGAGAATGGGTAGTTATGTCCTGAATTGTGTTACCGTGTGCCAACTGCTTGACCTGAAGTTCATTCTCGATGGAGGTATTTTTGACTTTGTGCCAGGATTACTCTCATCCTTTGACACATTGGCAGTAATTTTGATTATGGACCAATGTGTTGGGTGACACATCTTCATATTGGAGACTCTGAGATACTGTACAGGCAGGATATTTGCACAAATAACATTAGGATATAAAGATTCATCCATCCAATAGTACAAGTCTACATTACTGTTTTTATAGACGTTTCTTTTGCTTAGCAACCTCATGGGGTGGTAATAAGTTCATAAGATATCGGAGCAGAATTAGGCCATTCAGCCCATCGAGTCCACTCTGCCATTTGATCATGGCTGATATGCTCCTCGTCCCCATTTTCCTGCCTTCTCCCCATAACCCCTCAACCCATTACCAATTAAAAATCTGTCTAACTCCTCCTCAAATTTACTCACTGTCCCAGCATCCACCGTACTTTGGGGCAGCGAATTCCACAGATTCACAACCCTTTGGGAGAAGTAGTTTTTCCTCAACTCTGTTTTAAATTTGCTTCCCCTTATCCTAAGACTATGATCTCTTGTCCTAGAATGCCCCACAAGAGGAAGCATCTGCTCCACGTCTACTTTATCCATGCCTTTTATCATCTTGAATACCTCAATTTGATTTCCCCTCATTCTTCTAAATTCCAGAGAGTGTCGGCCTAAACTGCTCAATCTCTCTTCATACGACAAACCCCCCATCTCTGGAATCAATCCAGTGAACCTTTTCTGAACTGCCTCCAATGCCACAACATCTTTCCTCAAATACGGGGACCAAAACTGTGCGCAATACTCCAGGTAATTGAGTGATCGAATCAGTTGCACATTGTGGAACCCACCTGATCTTTGTTGGAATCAATAGAATGAAAGTCTGGCATGTTTACAAAAAGACCTGCTCTGATTGGCTCTGCCAGATTGCCACCCAAGCAGTGAAGATTAGCATCTTTCTTTCTCACACTCCCCATTGCGCACGCATCGGAGATTCTCTGGATTATTTGTTTCCTGCAGAGACATTTCCTCTCACTCAATCTCTTCATCTGTTCCCTTCACATTCCTTCTCTGATGGTTTGATTTTGTTTTTTCTCCATTGTAAGTTCGGTTGCTCTGACGGATTGAGTGAGGGATTGTTTCTCTAGAGAGCTGAAGGCTGAGAAATGTCCATCTTCAGTAATCTAGAAGTAAAGACATTGGCCGGGATTTTCCACCCTGTGGCGTGTTTTCCCGTGGCGGAGGTAGCTCACCATTGGTCGCCGGTGGTCTCTTCCAGACCTACCAAAGTCAATGGCCATTTGTGTTGTTTGCCGGACATGCCGCTGGAGAACATGGCGCATAGGTCACCTTTGGCGGAAATGGAAGATGCTGCCAGCGGATGGGCTGGAAAATCCCACCCTTGTTTCCACTTGTGGGGGGAGCCATTACTATAAGATGGTGACAGGTTATCCCCATAAAACCCCAAACATTTCCAGCCTCAGAATAGAAACATAGACATAGAAGATAGGAGCAAGAGGAGGCCATTTGGCCCTTCGAGCTTGTTTTGCCATTCATCATGATCATGGTGGATCATCCAACTCAATAGCCTAATTCTGTTTTCTCCCCATAACCTTTGATCCCATTTACCCAAAGTGCTATATCTAGCCGCCTCTTGAATACATTCAATATTTTGACATCAACTGGGGTGGCACAGTGGTTAGCACTGCTGCCTCACAGCGCCAGGGACCCAGGTTCAATTCCGGCCTCGGGTCACTATCTGTGTGGAGTCTGCATGTTCTCCCGGTGTCTGTGTTGGTTTCCTCCCGCAGTCCAAAGATGTGCAGGTTAGGTAGATTGGCCATTCTAAATTGCCCCTTGGTGCCAGGGGGATTAGCAGAGTAAATACGTGGGGTTACAGGGATAGGGCCCAGGTGGGGTTGTGGTCGGTGCAGATTCGATGGGCTGAATGGCCTCCTTTTGCACTGTAGGGATTCTATGAATCCTTATCACATTATAAAGAACTACTTCCTGTGGTAATGAATTCCACAGGCTCACCATTCTTTGGGTGAAGAAATGTCTCCTCACCTCCGTCCTAAATGTGTACCCCGAATCCTCAGACTCTGACCCCTGGTTCTGGACTTCCCCACCATCGGGAACATCCTTCCTGTATCTACCCTGTCTAGTCCTGTTAGAATTTTATAAGTCTCTATGAGATTCCCCCCTCATTCGTCTGAACTCCAGCGAAAACAATCCTAATCTAACAATCAGTCCCGCCATCCCCAGAATCAGCCTGGTAAACTTTTGACCTCCCGAGAGAACTGAGAAATATTCTGATTACATCCAACAATTAAAACACAAAATAATGATTGTTCTTGTGCAATAGGTACAGACATACAAAAACAAATTTCTAGAAGTCTTTTCAATTTCTTCTTTGTCTACATTAATTATGATCAGAAAGTTCTCTTATTCAACAAATACTAAATTCTGATCTTTTTGTTTTTTTCTAATGGGATGCGTGATGCTATGTCTTTTGCTCACAGATTTGTTTAATCTTAGGATTGCTGCAGGGGAGCGGATTCACATTTCAAACACACTTGTGCACTCATACACACACTAGCTCTCTCTGACACGCACAGACACACACACAGCCTCTCACTTCTCCCTCTTTCTCACACACACACACACACACACACTTCCTTATCTCTCTCTCACACACACACACATCCACCCATCACTCCCTCCCTCTCACACGCACACATACAGATCCTCTCTCTCTTTCTCACACACGCACATGCTCCCTTATCTCTCTCTCTCACACACACACACACACACACAGACATCCTTATCTCTCTCACACACATACACACACGCTCCCTATCTCTCTCACACACACACACAAACACACACACAGACATCCTTATCTCTCACACACACACGCACACACACACACACACGCTCCCTTATCTCTCTCTCACACGCACACACACAAACACACACACACAGACATCCTTATCTCTCTCACACACGCACGCACACACACACACTCCCTTATCTCTCTCTCACACACACACACAAACACACACACAGACATCCTTATCTCTCTCACACACATACGCAAATCCTCTCATCCCTCCCTCTCACCACATACATGCACACACACACAAACACACACACACAAACACACACACAAACACACACACACACACATACACATGCTCTCTTATCTCTGACATACACAGCAGTCCCTCTCACCTCTCTCACACATTCTCCCTTATCTTTCTCACGCACACATACACTTACACTATCTCCTCTCTCACTCACATTCTCACCCACACACACTCTCATCTCTCACGCACTCACTTCTCTCTCTTACACAAATACACATAACTACACCTCCTTCTCACACAAACACATTCACACTTCCACCTCTACCTCTCACTTGTCTTGCACACACTCACTCTCTCACTTCTCTCCCACACACCCACCCTTTCATTTCTCTCTCTCACATGCACACACTCTCACCTCTCCCTCTGACAAAAATACCCTCATCTCTCTCTCATAAACACTGTAATCATGCATGCTCACAGACTTTGTCAGGAACATAACTGTGCAGAGGCGAGCAACCCACTGGCTGCCCAGTCCCGACATGTCTTCTACGTGTCTTCAGACTAAGAGAGAGCTCCACCCCCCTGATTATCCAGTCTCAGTCTGAATTAGTCCCCCAAGCCAGGTGACCCTCTTCTGCTGCGTTGCCCTTAAATCACCACATCCCTCCCCCTCTAACTCCTTTAAACAATCTTCAGTAACTAAGTCATTCATTCCTAAATTCTAAACTAAACAAGTTGGACAATTATAAATCGAGTCTTTGAGGGTGTGTTTCTGTTTCTGATAGAGCGGGGTAATTCTGTAGACTGAGATGTTTCCACCAGATTAACATTAACAGGAACTGCAATGAGGGGCACCTCTTCTGGCACAGGCAGGTCATTACTACTTGCTTCCTCGAAGACATCAGTTATGTCTATAACAGGTTGATCAGGTTGGTGCTTACAGGTTTGAAAACATTTCTTGGCGGCAACACTAACTACTGGGGCGTCTTTCTATTCCTCAAGTGATCCACATTGTTGACGAAGGATCCGTCCCTCCATGTCTACTGGGTACGACAGGAATCCAGTTTCGAGAGATAATTCCAGGGATCTAACGCGATCCACTACCGAAGTTTCATATTGTGGCACCATCATAGAATTATAGAATCATACAATCCCTACAGTGCAGAATGGGGCCATTCAGCCCATCAAGCCTGCACACACAACAATTCCACCCAGGCCCTACCCATAATCTCATGTATTTACCCTGCTAATCCCCCTGACACGAAGGGGCAATTTAGCATAGCCAATCAACCTAACCTGCAGATGTTTGGACTGTGGGAGGAAACCGGAGCACCCGGAGGAAACCCACGCAAACCATGTGCAAATTCCACACAGACATGTCATACTATGTACTTAATATGTTTTTTTTATTCTTGCAGTGGTGATGGCTCATTGATGAGTTCTTGTGCTTCAACATAAATACTTTTATTGGTAGGCTTTAACTATCTATACAGTTCCAAATATAGGCTTGCATGGAGTTCTTCCATGAAGGCTTGCTGCTTACCGAGTTCTGTCCTCAACTGTTCTCTGACCATGCGACTACACACTTCACTCTGTGGGTAGTGCCACTTTGTTCTGTGTTGACGCTTGCTCTGCCGAGTACCTGACATTATAATGGTACATTGGGGAAACCATGCAGACGCTACGACAGCGGATGAATGAACACCGCTCGACAATCACCAGGCAAGACTGTTCTCTTCCTGTGGGGGAGCACTTCAGCAGTCACAGGCATTCAGCCTTGGATCTTCAGGTAAGCGTTCTCCAAGGCGGCCTTCACGACACACGACAGCGCAGAGTCGCTGAGCAGAAACTGATAGCCAAGTTCCACACACATGAGGACGGCCTAAACCGGGATGTTGGATTTATGTCACATTATCAGTAACCCCCACAGCTTGCCTCCTGGGCTTGTAGAATCTCACTAGCTGTTCTGTCTGGAGACAATACACATCTCTTTAATCTGTGTTGAATGCTCCCTCCACCCACATTGTCTGTACCTTTAAGACCTGGCTGGCTGTAGAGATTCGCATTCTAATTAGTATTCTGTGACTTGATTTCTGTGTCTGTGCACTGTTGGAGAACAGAGACCACTCCATCTGACGAAGGAGCATTGCTCCGAAAGCTTATGGTATTTGCTACCAAATAAACCTGTTGGACTTTAACCTGGTGTTGTGAGACTTCTTATTATAATGTATAGAGGCACATAGCGTCACAATGCAACACTGTCTTATGTCTCGACAGTTCTTTCACAATCTCGGTCTGTCACACATGAAGGAAATGGTCTTGGTGCTCTGTTCCTGATACTTAGGTCGTGTGATAAACTTCCTTCTCTTTCCAATATTTCAATTCCGCATCTTTTTCATCGACCATTTGATCATATTGGTGCTTGTGCTTTTCCATTCGCGTGACCACTTCAGCGATCTTTGTTCTGGCACATAATCTCAGTTTCTTTCTCTCTCTGAATTGCTGAATCTGTTGTCAATTTCAATCTTTTTATCTATTCAGTTAATTTCTCATTGTCCACCTTCCTTTCTTCAAGCTCTTATTCTCCCCATTCAATTCTTCACTGGACTTGTTCTTATTTTCTAGTTGCTTTTCAGGGAGTTCAGTTCATTCTCCATTGTCTCATTCATTTCTCCTTCTTAACTTCACAGAATCATAGAGGTTTACAGCATGGAAACAGGCCCTTCAGCCCAACTTGTCCATGCCGCCCTTTGTTTTAACTCCTAATCTCGTCCCAATTGCCCGCATTTGTCCCATATCACTCTATACCCATCTTACCCATGTAACTGTCTAAATGCTTTTTAAAAGACAAAATGGTACCCCCTCTACTACTACCTCTGGCAGCTTGTTCCAGACACTCACCACCCTCTGTATGAAATAATTGGCCCTCTCGACCCTTTTGTATCTCTCCCCTCTCACCTTAAACCTATGCCCTCTAGTTTTAGACTCCCCTACCTTTGGCAAAAGATGTTGACTATCTAGCTGATCTATGCCCCTCATTATTTTATAGACCTCTATACGATCACCCCTAAGCCTCTTAAACTCCAGGGAAAAATGTCCCAGTCTAGCCAGCCTCTCTTTATACTCAAACCATCAAGTCCCGGTAGCATCTTAGTAAATCTTTTCTACATTCTTTCTAGTTTAATAATATCCTTTCTATAATAGGGCAACCAGAACTGCACAAAGTATTCCAAGTGTGGCCTTACTAACATCTTGTACAACTTCAACAAGACGTCCCAACTCCTGTATTTAATGTTCTGACCAATGAAACCAAGCATGCCGAATGCCTTCTTCACCACCCTGTCCACCTGTGACTCCACTTGCAAGAAGCTATGAACCTGTACCCCTAGATCTCTTTGTTCTATAACTCTCCCCAACGCCCTACCATTAACTGAGTAAGTCCTGCCCTGGTTCGATCTACCAAAATGCATCACCTCGCATTTGCCTAAATTAAACTCCATCTGCCGTTTTGTAAATTTGTTTGTACTTTTTTTTCAAGTTTGCTGTCAGTCATTTCATCTTGTTGTTTTAATGTCTTCTCTGGAGCTTTAATTCTTTTTGCTGATTCCACTTTGTGTTCAGTAGTTCCTAACTTCTTCTGAAGTCTTTAATTTCTGAATTTCTTCTGAGGGGAATCCATTCATTTCTTACTGGGCATTTACACTTCACAAGTGGAATCGCCATTTCTGTTTGTCTTAAGCTCAGCTTTTTGTTTTCATTGTTGGTCGAGTCTGTCTCTGACAAAGTGTTGACTTGTTTCCATTCTGTAATTCTCTCCTTGTCCTTCATTTGGTCATAGAATCCCTACAGTGCAGAAGGAGGCCATTCGGCCCATCGTGACTGCACCAACCACAATCTCACCCAGGCCCGATCCCCATAACCCCATGCATGTACCCCATGCTAGTCCCCCTTGACACTAAGGTCAATTTAGCATGGCCAATCCACCTAACCTGCACAGTGTCTTTCAGTGCCCTCTTTCTGGGATCTTTCATTGCCTCTTCCTTGAGGTTTTCGTTACTTATGAACTTTTTTTGAGGGTGGCCCTCTATCTGTGGTCTTCTCCAATTTTCCTGTCCATTGTCCACTGTTTCTTCTTGTAGTTGCTGCTTTAAATGCATTGCCATTTTAAAAGTACTACTGTTTTAAATGCATTACCGCTTTAAGACTGTCAACTTTTTTTTCATAAAGCTGGTTCTCTGTGTTTTTCCTGCACTTTTGAAGTTTTGACATGGACCTGACTGCTCTCCTCTTCCAAACCCCAACCGTTTCTCCTTTTCACTAATGGAAAGCTCTCTCGGCAATCTCTGCAGCCTCTCTCTCCTCCTCGCTGTCTGGAAAGTCCAATTCGCCCCTGCTTTTGATGAGCCTGTTTCTTTCACAGGAACATTTCACCTTCACAAGGTCCAAGGAGCAGTTTTTAAAACTTTCTAACTTTCCTTTTAAACAGATTGAAGACTTATTTTTAAAACTTTGGAACCTCACTGCCTGCAGTCCCTCAGATGTGGAGATGCTGGCGTTGGACTGGGGTGGGCACAGTAAGAAGTCTCACAACACCAGGTTAAAGTCCAACAGGTTTATTTGGCAGCACTAGCTTTCGGAGTCTCGAGCTCCTTCTTCAGGTGAGTGAGGACGTGTGTTCACAAACAGGGCATACAACTCATTCACTTCATCCTGGACCACAACGTCTTCACCTTCAACAACCAGTTCTTCATCCAGACACACGGAACAGCCATGGGGACCAACTTCGCACCTCAATATGCCAACATCTTTATGCACAGGCTCGAACAAGACCTCTTCGCCGCACAGGACCTTCAACCAATGCTATACACTAGATACATCGATGACATTTTCTTCCTTTGGACCTCATGGCGAACAATCATTGAAACAACTCTATGATGACAACAACAACTTCCATGCCACCATCAGACTCACCATGGACTACTCTCCAGAATCAGTTGCATTTTGGACACACGCATCTCCATCAAGGACGGTCACCTCAGCACCTCACTTTACCGCAAGCCCACGGATAACCTCACGATGCTCCACTTCTCCAGCTTCCACCCTAAACACATTAAAGAAGCCATCCCCTACGGACAAGCCCTCCGTATACACAGGATCTGCTCGGATGAGGAGGATCACAACATACATCTACAGATGCTGAAAGATGCCCTCATAAGAACAGGCGCTCGACTCATCGATCGACAGTTCCAACGTGCCATAGCGAAAAACCGCACCAACCTCCTCAGAAGGGACACGGCAGACAGAATACCCTTCGTCGTCCAGTATTTCCCCGGAGCGGAGAAGCTACGACATCTTCTCCGGAGCCTTCAACATGTCATCGATGAAGACAAACATCTCGCCAAGGCCATTCCCACACCCCCACTTCTTGCCTTCGAACAACCGCACAGCCTCAAACAGACCATTGTCCGCAGCAAACTACCCAGTCTTCAGGAGAACAGTGACCACGACGTCACACAACCCTGCCACAGCAATGTCTGCCAGACGTGCCAGATCATCGACATGGATGCCATCATCTCACGTGAGAACACCATCCACCAGGTACATGGTACATACTCTTGCAACTCGGCCAACATTGTCTACCTGATACGCTGCTGGAAAGGATGTCCCGAGGCATGGTACACTGGGGAGACCATGCAGACGCTACGACAACGAATGAATGAACACCGCTCAACAATCACCAGGCAGGAGTGTTCCCTTCCTGTTGGGGAACACTACAGCAGTCGCGGGCATTCAGCCTCTGATCTTCAGGTAAGCGTTCTCCAAGGCGGCCTTCACGGCACATGACAACACAGAATCGCTGAGCAGAAACTGATAGCCAAGTTCCGCACACATGAGGATGGTCTCAATTGGGATCTTGGGTTCATGTCACACTATCTGTAGCCCCCACGACTTGCCTGGGCTTGCAAAATCTCATTAACTGTCCCGGCTGGAGACAATACACATCTCTTTAACCTGTGCTTAACCCTCTCTCCACTCACATTGTCTGTACCTTTAAGACTTGATTACCTGTAAAGACTCGCATTCTAACCATTATCTTGTAAATTGAGTTTGTGTCTTTATATGCCCTGTTTGTGAACACAAGTCCTCACTCACCTGAAGAAGGAGCTTGAGGCTCTGAAAGCTAGTGCTGCCAAATAAACCTGTTGGACTTTAACCTGGTGTTGTGAGACTTCTTACTGTGCAGTCCCTCAGCGCAGGGAACTCAAACCGGACCCCCTCCCCCCCACAGGCTCCGCTCGGATCGGGAGCTCGGCAATCTCATAGAATCATAGAAACCCTACAGTGCAGAAAGAGGCCATTCAGCCCATCGGGTCTGCACCGACAACAATCCCATCCAGGCCCTATCCCCATAACCCCATGCATTTACCCCAGCTAGTCCCCCTGACACTAAGGAGGCAGTTTTAGCATGGCCAATCCACCTAACCCGCACATCTTTGGAGTGTGAGAGGAAACCGGAGCACCCGGAGGAAACCCACGCAGACATGGGGAGAATGTGCAAACTCCACACAGACAGTGACCCAAGCCGAGAATCGAACCTAGGTCCCCGGTGCTGTGAGGCAGCAGTGCTAACCACTGTGCTACCGTGCCGCCCAATCTCAGCCTCCTCATTTTCCTGCGCTTCTGGAGTCAAACGCTGCCATTCCTTGGAGCATTTTCTTTTCATTCAAAACACTGCTCTCTCTGCCCTACTCTCTTCGTCATTTGAAAAGAAACTTTGCAACAACTCTTTGTCTTATTTCTAACTTATGAACCACTTCTCCTCAATCACAGCTGCTGCCTCTGAAGATTACCCTCTCTTGCCTTTTTTTCTCTATACATTTCTAAACCTTCGACTGCTTTGGCAATTTCAGCTCTGCTCTGCGCCTACCCGTCAGGGTCTGGCAACACCTCAAAGGGGTCTTCGCCCAAAGACAGGCATTCAGGTGAGTATTTCCTTTCTTCAGACTCTGATTAAGACAGATACTCCCAGATGTCAGGCCACAGGCAGTGTCTTCAATAATCCATCCCATCCTTGTCGCCAGTGTAACGATGCACGCTCACAGACTTCATCGGGAACACAAATAATATTTATTAATAAGGAAAAACTATACAGAGGCCAGCAGCCCCCCTCCCCTCGGCTGCCCTAGAGAAGCCCAATGGCTGCCCAGTTCCTATATGCCTTCTACATGTCTTCAGACTAAGAGAGGACTCCACCCACTGGTGTGATCACACACTCTCAGACAGGTGATTCTCTTCTGCTGTGTAGCCCTTAAAGGGGCAATCACCACTGTCACCACACACACCTTCTACCCTCTCGTTCTCACGTACACACTCTCACCTCTCTCTCACAAACACTCTCACCTCTCCCACTTACGCACACAGTCACATTCTCACCTCTCTATCACACAAATACACACAAATACATTCACACTTTCATCTCTCACACACACACCTCTCTCTTACACAAATATACATAATTACACCTCTCTCTCACACAAACACTCAATCTCACCTCTCCCTATCACGCACCCTCACTCTCACCTCCCTCTCTCTCACACACTCACTCACCTCTCTCTCACACAGACATATACAAATTCCCACTCTATCTCTCACACAAATACACATACTCTTACTCATTCTCTCCCACACTCAATCTCAACTCTCTCACATGCACACTCTCGCCTCTCTCACACATACAACTCTCACCTTTCCTCACACACACACACATGCACACACACACGCGCACACACATGCACACACACACACATACACCTCTCTGTATCACAGGCGCACACACTCACCTCTCTTTCTCTCACACACACACACTCATCTCTCTCTCTCACACACACCCAAACTCTCACCTCTCTGTCCATTCCCCCATGGCCATCCCCTCTCCCGTTCCTTGACTGGGGCCTAACTTGTTTTGCTGCCTGCGACACTCTGGTCGCCTTCGCTCTTGTCCTTGCCCTGGACTGATCCAATTTCTGGCTCGTCCCATCTCAGTGCATCAGCTGCTGACAGGCTGACCAGTGTGCCTATCAATAGCCAACCCATTGTCAAACTGCTTTCGATCGGACAAGCTGGAAATACGGTATTTTTAAAATTTAAGATGGCTGGGCCTGCCACAGAACCCCTGGATGTCCCCTATGAGAACCCCTGAGTCCCATGGAACCCAGCTTGGGACATGTTGCAATAAGGAGTTTGGGAGAAACCTTTTTGCTCAAAATGGAGCTTTTTTAAGTATTTCATAGAATGGGGGCCTCGGTGGCAAGGTCGATATCTGTTACCCATCCCTAATTGCCATTGAAGCGAGCGTCTTGCTCAGATATTTCAGTAGTCAAGTTACGAGTCAGTCACATTGTGGGTCTGGAGCCACATGTAGACCAGACCAGGTAAGAATGGCAGATTTCCTTAAAGGACGTTCGTGAACCAGATGGGTTTTTAAAACACTTGACGATAGCTTCATGGTCATCATTACGGAGATTAGCTTTATATTTCAGATTTATTCATTGAATTTAAATTCTACCAGCTGCCATGGTGGGATTTGAACCCGTGTCCCCAGAACATTAGCCTGAGCCTTGGAATTACTAGCCCAGTGATATTATCACTACGCCACCATCTCCTCATTTCCCCCAACTTGTTGCCAGATGGAATAATTGAGGCAAATAGCATTGATGGACGTAAGGGGAAGAATGATGAGTGTATGAGGGATAAAGGTATGGGAGGGAAAGAATAATATGAAGTAGATGAGAGGAGGCTCGTGTGGAGCATAAACACCAACAGTTACACTGAAAGGCCTGTTTCTGGGCAAAAAAAATACGATGTAATCCTTTTCTCCCACAAGATGAAAGATCCCAGAACATTATTTGTCAGAGGAACTCTCACGTTCAGTTAGGGAGCAGCCCAGGCAGAATCCCGAGTGGAGTTTGCCTGTTTCATCCTTTTGACAGAGATAGGGGAGGCACTGGTTATAAATGAATGTCAGGGTGCTGAGTGGAAGAAGAGGGATTACAGCAGTGCTGGACTGGCTGCAGCCCGGGGGCTACATGCAGCCCGTCAGGGTTCTGAGCGCTGTGCCACAAGACGTTTTGTTGACCGTTGCCCAAGAGCAGGGTTGTCACATTCAGCTGGTTTCTGTCCCTGTAGCTTTTTTTCCTCAAGGTATGACTGAAGCGATTCGCGCGTAAATCAAGGGCAAGTGAAGTGGGGTGCGTGCTGATTGCTCACGTTGACTGTGAGAACGGTGCGCTCTCTCGGTGTCCAAACAAGCACAAGTATTTATTTTGCTTTTATCACCTGGAGTTGATGACAGTTCTATTAAGAGATTCCAGGGGTGAGTGGGTTAGCACTGCTGCCTCACAGTGCCAGGGACCCGGGTTCGATTCCCGGCTTGGGTCACTGTCCGTGTGGAGTTTGTACGTTCTCCCCGTGTCTGCGTGGGTTTCCTCCGGGTGCTCCGGTTTCCTCCCACAGTCCAAAGATGTGCAGGTTAGGTGGATAGGCCATGATAAATTGCCCCTTAGTATCAGGGGGACTAGCTAGGGTAAATGCATGGCGTTACGGGGATAGAGCTTAGGTGGAATTGTGGTCTGTGCAGACGCGATGGGCTGAATGGCCTCCTTCTGCATTGTAGGGTTCTATGATCTATGAATGATTAAGCATTTTCTATAACTTGTTATGAAAGATTTGGTGTGTATTAAATGTATTCTTATTCATGGGGTCATGATTTCAATCTTGTGGACCATTGAGATGAAGGAGGGCCATTCATGCAACCCACTCACTAGCCCAAGTTATCTGTCACTGGATTGCAAAGATCATTCCATGAGCTTGAAGGACATGGAGAGTTTCCCATGGTGGTAAATTGAGTAATGTAGATTTTGCCGTCAGCTGATTTGCCTCCATTGAGCCAGACTGTTTGTCTGGGTTCAGCTGGTGTCTGTGTGTTGCAGGGGGTAGCAGGTGGTTACACTGCCTTGGACTTGGCATTCACTCCAAATAGGGTCAGGAAATTGTGTGTCTCTAAACTACTGGTGACATGCCATCCAAGCTGAACTTTACACTAGTTGGCCTACTGTCAAAAACATTAATCAAATCGTCTCCACCAAGAGGTTGCAGACACGGACATACCGAAAGTGAGTGAAAGTTGTTCGCTGCCTTTTTGCAAATCTCCAGTCCAAGGGTACAGCTTCACAATTCCTGACACCAGCTTACTCTGGACAACCTTCAAGGGCAACGTCTGTTCGACATTAGAGAAATGTAAAGGATGTGTCATTTTTAAAAATTCATTTGCAGGATGTGGGCATTGCTGACTAGGCCAGCATTTATTGCCCATCCCTAATTGCCCTTCAGAGGGCAGTGATGGGCTGCCTTCTTGAACCGTTGCGGTCCCTGATTTGTAGGGGCACCCACAGTGCTGTCAGGGAGGGAGTTCCAGGGTTTTGACCCAGTGACAGTGAAGGGACGGCCGATATATTTCCAAGTCAGAATGGTGAGTGACTTGGAGGGGAACTTCCAGATGGTGGTGTTCCCTTGTGTCTGGTACTCTTGTTCTTCTGGAAGGTTGTGCGTTTAGAAGATGCTGCCTGAGGAGCCTTGGCAAGTTCCTGCAGTGCAACTTGTAGATGGTACACACTGCGGCTAGCGTTTGTCAGTGGTGGAAGGGGTGAATGTTTGTGGAAAGGGTAACAATTAAGCAGGCTGCTTTGTCCTGGTTGGTGATGAGCTTCCTGAGTGCTGTTGGAGTTATACACATAGAGAATATTCCATTACATTCCTGACTTGTGATATGTAGGGGGGAACAGGCTTTGGGGAAGTCAGGAGGTGAATTATTCGCCACAGGATTCCTACCTGCTCTGGTAACCGTAGTACTTATATGGCTAGTCCAGTTCAGTTTTTAGTTAGTCTTAATCCCTAGGATGTTGATAGTGGAGGATTCAGTGATGATAATGACACTGAATGTCAAGGGGCGATGGTTAGATCCACTCTTGTTGGAGATGGTCATTGTTTGGCACTTGTGTGATGTGAATATTACCTTGCCACTTGTCAGCCCAAGCCTGGATATTGTCCAGGTCTTGCTGCGTTTAGACATGGTATCTGTGGAGCTACAAATGATGCTGAGCATTGTGCAGTCAGCAGTGAACATTCCGACTTCAGACCTTATGATGGAAAGAAGCTGAAGATGTTTGGGCCAAGGACACTATCTTGAGAAACTTTGCATGAGGAAAAGCCTGGTCATGTAAATGAGCAGAAGTATTGGCATCCAGTACTAATTCAAGCATTTGTTTGAAGACAGAGGGTGGAATTTTCCCATCCTGTCCGCCACGGGAATGGTAGCGGGCGGGACACAGATCATGCAAAGGTCCGTTGACCTTGGGCGGGATTTTCCAGTCTTGGGGCAAGGGCTGGCTGGAAAATCCCGCCTAAAATGCATCGTTAAAACAGTTAAGAACCTGAAATTGATGTGGGAATGAAGTATGGGTGTATTGAAATAATCACAGTTGCTGCATGAGCTGTTTTCAGATTCTGACCAAACATCCCATGGGGTGAAACTGCCTCAGAAAGAGCCAAGAGATTGATTGACGGAGTAGGAAAGCAGCTGAGAAATCCGTATGTCATTTGTCATTACAGGAATGTCAAATATTAAAGATATGATAATCTTTTTGTAAGAAATGGCACCAGCATCGTGGAAAATCTATCATTTGTTGCCACGCTAGGCAAATCACTGTTCCATTTTATTTGTGTATATTTGTGAACAATACTTGTATCAGGTATCTCCTGTTGCCTAATTGATACAAGAAGAATGCGCCATCTTGGCCTTTTCCAGAGCTTTCCGTTGCATCACCTTGGTGGGGTGGAGGAGGGGAGGGTTGAAATATGGCAGCAGATGCCACTGTCTGAACTCAGAGTGCTGTGAAATGGTGGGATGCCTGGACATGGCTGCAATCCTCCACATGCTAAGGGCCGGGTTTTCGCTCCCGCATCGGGAGGACAGGGTTGGAAGAACTTCCAACTCCGCAAACCAGATTTACACCCCAGGATACTAGCAGGGGTGGGGCTCGCAAACCCGGAAAGAGCCCAGAGGCAGCCACAAGGTCCGCCGAGTGCAAGGGTGGGCTGTCAAAAAAGGCCAGCCTCGGCACTTTGGGAATTCCTCCCAGTTACAGTGAAAACAACAGAACAAAAAGCAGCTCTCTAACCCTGGCCTATCACGCCTGCTCATCCCCACATACTCCCCATGCCCCACCCATGCCAACTCATGCCACCTCATGCCCTGTCAATCCCTCCCAGAGTCTCTCACCCCTCCATGAGAGCCTATTCCCGATGTGGAGATGCCGGTGTTGGACTGGGGTGGACACAGTAAGAAGTCTCACAACACCAGGTCAAAGTCCAACAGGTTTATTTGGAATCATGAGATTTAGGAGCGCTGCTCCTTCATCAGGAGAGGTAGATTCACCTGAGGAAGGGACAGCACTCCTAAATCTCATGATTCCAAATAAACCTGTTGGACTTTAACCTGGCGTTGTGAGACTTGCTGAACCTATTCCCCTCTATCTAGCCTCATGCCCTCTCATCCTTTCCATGCCAATCTATGCCTCTACTCACCCCACCCACTCCCCTTGTCAACCCTTGCCCCTAATCATTGCTATGGCTATTTATAGCCTCATGCCAACTTGGCGCCATCTCATAACAACCTATGCCCCCACCCACCATCTTTTGCCCTTACACTCGCCATGCCAACTCACCCAGTATACACCATGGGCATAAGGAGCCATGGTGATATGAAATATAATAATGTTCTCTGTGTCTGTTGCAGACTCCACTATTTAAAAAAAGACACATTCATAAAAAACATTCAATATATTTAAATTTCTTCAAGTTGTTAATCCTAGATAAAAACAAACATTTCATTCAAGTAGACAATCTCGTATGAAAATGAACATTTATTGCAAGTACTTAATCTTCATGAACGCATAGGTTTGTATTCATAGCCCCACATCAAAGATGGCTTGATTGGAGCTGTCAATCAAACTAAGAATTTACAGGTCCCCCACTATGATATTGATGGGTAGTGGAATCAGTCATGCAGCACTAATCCTATAATGATAACCCTGAGTCTCACATCAACTGAAATTGCCAGCAGCCAGCTTTTCTTTTCAAAAAGTTAAAGGCTTGAGAGTCTGAATGACGACAGTGTGTCCGTTCCACTGAGCTTATCCACTTTCTCTCTATAGAGTTTCTGCTCTATTCTTGCCTCCATGGTAAGATATGGAGTGATACTTTCCAAAAATAGAGGAAGGCAAACTGGCAGAGGCTCTCATAATCATAAAAGCAAAACACTGCGGACGTTGGAATCTAAAACAAAGACAGAAAATCCTGGAAAAACTCCACAGGTCTAGCAGCATCTGTGAAGAGAGAAAATAGAGGTGGGTGGGAGCTAGGAGAGATGTGATGGGCACAAGACAAAGGGAGTGTTAATGGTAGTGTTAAAGACTATTGAAAAGTGGGCACTAAGACAGAGGAGAGAGTTCATGGTCTGAAGTTGTTGAATTCAATGTTAAGTCCAGAAGACTATAAAGTGCCTAATCAGAAGATAAGGTGCTGAACATCCATCATGGGCATCAAGAGCTTCCTATGAGGCGCCCCAATGAGTTGATCAAAGGATGAAACCATTGTCTGTGCAGGATAACTGAAGCATTGTGTTCCCGTGGACTGGTCCATCCAGGTAAGAGGGGCGATCCTCCCATCCTGCTGTGCTGTTTTTGTAGCATAATGGGCCGGGAGACTCAAGCGGAGGTCGTTTTGCGGGCTCCCCACTGAGCGCCTGCCAGTCTCCGAGTGCCGGATTTCCGGCGCTGTCAGCACCACGCCAGAAATCAGCACAGAGCTGCCTAATTTATTTAAATCAACATTTAGACCTATTTAACATATCAATAGCAGGCCCAGGACTGAAATCTCCAGGCTCGCTAGTGTCTCCCCGCCACCAGGAGTGGTTCACTCCAGTGGGGTTTACTATAGCTCCACACTTGCGGGGAGCTGGCGGCCCAACCCTACTGGAGTGAAGGGGGGCCATCGAGGCCCCCTCAAAGTGTCGGGGCCGGGGGGGTGTTGTGCCCTGGACATTGACACCTTGGCAGTGCCAGCCTGGGCCCCCGACACTGTCCAAGGGGCAAAGTGCCAATGCCCAGGGGACACCTTGGCAATGCTCACCAGGCATTGGGCAATGCCAAGGGTGCAGGGCTAGAGGGTGGTGGGGCCTATGGGGGGTGGGGCCTCTGGGGAGGAAATGGTGGGGATGGGGGGTCCTGCTACCACTCTACAATTGGGCTGAGTGGCAGAGGGAGGGAGGCCTATGATCGGGGTTAGGCATCGGAGGCGGATCAGCCTACCAAGGGAGGCACGATTGTAGGGGGGGGGGGCATCGGAGCCTGTTGTGGGATGAGGGGGAGATTGAGGTGGGCCGGGGGGGGGGGGGGGGGGTTGCGGGGGGTCGAGGGGGGAGCGGGGGTCAAGGCTTCCCGGACATGTTCGCGGGACCAGCGATCGGACCGTGGAGGAGCTCAGAGGGGGCAGCAATGGTGGGGGTGGGGGTGGGGGGGGGAGTCACGGGGCTGGCCACTGATTGAGCTGGCCAGCAATCGGGAGGCCGGCAGTGCAGGACCCGCTCAGCACTATGCTGTCAGCCTCTCCAGCGAAAATAGGCCCCGACCACTGAATTTTGGAGTGATTTCCGCTGAGGAACTCTGCGGTGCACAGAGTGTGGGAGATTCATTTTGAAACTTCCGCTGAAGAAAACAGAGGGATTTACTCCAGTTTTTCGACACTTGGAATATTTTTTGGGAGAATCTAACCCCAAGATATCATGCGGAAAACGTCTGGACGAAAAGAATAACATCTAATGAGGAGGCTGCGTTGGAAAGTTCCCTTGGAGGAAGCTCGAGATAAAGAAGGAAGTCTGCCCACTTACACAATTGGAGTTGACTTTAGACTCAGGAAGGTGGGAGAATGCTGAGGTGAAAGAATGAAGAATAGATGCTTTGAAAAAAAACCGCCCTAAAATTAACCGCTGAGAAATTCTTTTCAGGACATAGCAACAGTGGGTGTTGGGTGGTATTTGAAATGATATGTTTTGACATTCAGCATGTTAGAAATCATCATAGAAATCATAGAAACCCTATAGTACAGAAAGAGGCCATTCGGCCCATCGAGTCTGCACCGACTACAATCCCACCCAGGCCCTACCCCCATATCCCTCCATATTTTACCCACTAATCCCTCTAATCTACACATCTCAGGACACTAAGGGTCAATTTAGCATGGCCAATCAACCTAACCCGCACATCTTTGGACTGTGGGAGGAAACCAGAGCACCCGGAGGAAACCCACGCAGACACGAGGAGAATGTGCAAACTCCACACAGACAGTGACCAAGCCGGGAATCGAACCCAGGTCCCTGGAGCTGTGAAGCAGCAGTGCTAACCACTGTGCTACCTTTAGCTTTAAGTTGGCACACTTGTGCTGAAATCAACCCTATAAACTTCGACTTATCTCCTTCAAAACCATTGCAGACCTAAGATGGAAGAAATTGTAGAAAAGCATTTCAGTGTAACAGGGAATAGGGCAGAATTTATTCCTGGGCACAGTATGAATGAAGAAAGAGACAATGGCAGAGGGGCAATTTTTTCACTCAGAGGGTGGTGAGTGTCTGGAACAAGCTGCCAGAGGTAGTAGTAGAAGCGGGTACAATTTTGTTTTTTAAAAAGCGTTTGGAGAGTTACATGGTAAGATGGCTATAGAGGGATATGGGCCAAACGCAGGCAATTGGGACTAGCTTAGTGGTTAAAAACAAAAGGGCGGCATGGACAAATTGGGCCGAAAGGCCTGTTTCCATGCTGTAAACGTCTTATGACTCTATGGCATTATATTAATGTTCAGAAACTTGAACAAGGTTTGTGTTTCTGACACCAATAGCTTTGAGTAATGTCCTTGTTACATTTTGAATTCTTACTCCAGATGGTTTTTGTGTCCCCCTCAGATACCATGGGTGGAATGCTCCCAAAAAATTCTAAGTGTTGAATTTGTGAGAAAACTGGAGTAATTCACGCTGGTTTTTTTCAGTGGGATTCTACGCCAGAATCTCCCACAATCTGTGCACTACAGAGGCCACCGGTGCAAATATCATTAGATTTCAGAGGGGCGGTGCCTAACACTAACACTACCAGGAGGCTGAAACCAGTGGAACTCTGCGCATGTGCAGAGGCCCCAAACTGTCAGCCTCCCGTTTGTTGGCCAGCTCAATCGCTGGCCAGCCCGGGACTCCCGCAGTGTTGCACCCCCAACCACTTCTGGAAGCCCAGATACACAACATCTACACGTCCCCCATTATCCACTTTGCTTGTTGCATCTTAAATAGATCTCCTCTCATTCTTCTGAACTCCAGTGAGTATAGACCTAAACTGCTCGATCTCTTTTTATCAGACATTTCTTCATGTCTGGAATCAATCTAGTGAACCTTCTCTGAACTGCCGCGAATGCATTTATGTCCTTCCTCAAGTAAGAAGACCAAAACCATGCGCAGTATTCCAGATGTGGTCTCACTGATGCCCTATACAGTTGCAACAGCACTTCCTATTTTTATACTTTATTCCATTAGCAGTGAATGCCAAAATTCCATTTGTCTTCCTTATTACCTGCTGCACCAGCATTATTAACTTTCTGTGATTCATGCCCAAGGGCACCCAGATCCCTCTGCACCAAAAGTATTTCACAGTTTCTCTCCATTTAGATAATAAGTTGCCTTTTTATACTTCAGACCAAAATGGATAACATCACACTTATCCACGTTAAATTCCATCTCCTACTCACCTAATCTATCCATATCCATTTGTAAATTTCTTATTTCCTCATTGCAATTTGTTTTCTCACCTATTTTAACGTCACCTGCAAATTTGGCTATACTACATTCTATCCTCACATCCAAGTCACTAATATAGATTACAAACAGGACCAAACCCTGTGGCACACCACTAGTTACAACTTGCCAATCAAAAAAGGACTCATTCATCCCCACTGTCTGCTTTCTGTTGGTTAGCTAATTCTCTGTCCAAGCTGGGGCGGCACAGTGGTTAGCACTGCCTTCTCACAGCGCCAGCGCCGGGTTCGATTCCTGTCTTGGGTCACTGTCTGTGCGGAGTCTGCATGTTTGTCTGGATGGGTTTCCTCCGGGCGCTTCCGGTTTCCTCCCACAGTCCGAAAGACGTGCTGGTTAGGCGCATTGGCCATGCTAAATTCTCCCTCAGTGTATCCGAACAAGCGCCAGAGTGTGGCCACTAGGGGATTCTCACAGCAACTTCAGTGCAGTGTTAATGTAAGCCTCCTTGTGACTAATACATAAAATAATATATTACCCCCAACCCCCGTGGGTTCTTACCTTGTGTATTACCTTTTGTGCGGTACCTTATCAAATGCATTCAGGAAGCCCAGATACACTACATCCACACGACCCCCATTATCTACTTTGCTTGTTGCATCATTGAAGAACTCTAGCAAAATAGTCAAACACAATTTATCCTTCGTAAAACCATGCTGACTCTGATGGGTTGCGTTTTGACTTTCCGAATGTCCTGTTACTGCTTCCTTAACAATAGATTCCCACAATTTCCCAACAACAGACATTGAACGAACTGGGCTATAGTTTCCTACTTTCTGCTTTTCTCCCTTTTTGAACTGGGGGCGTTTCATTTTCCAATCCACTGGAACCTTTCCCAAATCCAGGGAATTTTGGAATATTATAGCTAATACCTCCACTATCTGTGCTGTCCCTTCCTGTAATACCCTGGGATGTAGGCCATCAGACCCTGGGGACTTGTCTGCCTTTAATCCCAACAGCTTGCTCAGCACTTTTTCCCAGTGATGGTGATTGTTTTCAGTTGCTCCTTAACTTTTCAACAACCTCTACACCTAAACTGAACTCGTCCCATTTGCCTGTGTTTGGCCCATATCCCTCTAAGCCTCTCCTTTCCAAGTAGGTGAGAAATAGTTTTCAAAAGTTTTCAAAAGATGTGACAAAAGTCTGTGACAAAGTAAATTTAAATATGCACATCTTAAACTCAAAAATTTATCAATCAAATATAGGTGTCAATAGAACAAACAGAATGTTTGGATTTGAATTAGAGATTAGCTCCTCCCTGTTGTGTATCAAAACAAGTTGAATATTTTCGGAGTGTGCCTAGTTTTTTTTAACCCCCTTCAGGAGACGGGACAGAAGCAGTACAGTGTACAGTACGGTGTATCAGAGGCAAAAATAATTATTTTTTGTATTGGGGCGGCACGGTAGCACAGTGGTTAGCACTGCTGCTTCACAGCTCCAGGGGCCTGGGTTTGATTCCCGGCTCGGGTCACTGTCTGTGTGGAGTTTGCACATTCTCCTCGTGTCTGCGTGGATTTCCTCCGGGTGCTCCAGTTTCCTCCCACAGTCCAAAGATGTGCGGGTTAAGTTGATTGGCCATGCTAAAATTGCCCCTTAGTGTCCTGAGATGTGTAGGTTAGAGGGATTAGCGGGTAAATATGTAGGGATATGGGGGTAGGTAGTGGCTGGGTGGGATTGTGGTCGGTGCAGACTCGATGGGCCAAATGGCCTCTTTCTGCACTGTAGGGTTTCTGTGATTTCTGCATAAACCTTTATTGTCAGTGTAACAGTTTTATTCCTCACTTGGACAAACTTAAGTGTGAAGAATTAGAAACACTTTTGTTCTAAGGTTGGTTGAATGTATTTAGTTGTATTTTTTTACACTCAATTAGATTCTGATCCAGAGGGGAAAAAACTTTAATTAGACCTTTCAAATAACTAGCACTTCAGTTTTCTTAATCCATTCTCTTTCACCTCCAATAGCCAAAATTAAATAGAAATAGATTAACCGGTCAAGGCAAAATACTGCGGATACTGAAATAAAAACAGAAAATGCTGGAAAACCTCAGCAGGTCTGACAGCATCTGTGGAGAGAGAATAGAGCCAAAGTTTCGCATCTGGATGACCCTTTGTCAGAGCAGCTCTGTCAAGGGTTCATCCAGACTCGAAACGTTAACTCTACTCTCTCTCCACAGATGCTGTCAGACCTGCTGAGATTTTCCAGCATTTTCTGTTTTCGTGTAGATTAACTGGTCATTCATTCATTTACTGCTTGTTAGAACTTGGTGTGTTCAGATTGGCAGTTAACATCAGAGTGGCTGCAATTAACAAATTGATTGGTTGTACTTCAGGAGTAAATTCAGAAGACGTGATTACCCACTGCATTCAATGCAAGTTTATGCATTTATGTGGACGGCACAGTGGCACAGCGGCTAGCACTGCTGCTTCACAGTGCCAAGGACCTGGGTTCGATTCCCGGCTTGGGTGACTGTCTGTGTGGAGTTTGCACATTCTCCCCATGTCTGTGTGGGTTTCCTCCGGGTGCTCCGGTTTGCTCCCATAGTCCAAAGATTGCATGTTAGGTGGATTGGCTATGCTAAATTGCCCCTTAGTGTCAGGGGGAATTAACTAGGTAATTGGGGTTATGGGAGTAGGGCCTGGGTGGGATTGTGGTTGGTGCAGACTCGATGGGCCGAATGACCTCCCTCTGCTCTGTAGCATTCTAAAGCACTCTTAATATCCTAATCATCAATGATCAGAATTCTAACAGTTCTGGTACAATTACCAGTTTGATATTTAAGCGACCAATGTCAAGGCTCAGAATTGGAAGTGGAGGAAAAAGGGTCGAAATTGGAGTGAGGAGGGTTTACCTCCAATAACTGAGATGAAATGAGCTTTACTCGGCAAAGCATGACGGAGAAACCTAGAAATACCACTCGTACAGTGTTGAATATGGGAATATTCAGCACGGTTTCTATTGGTACGAATGAGTTAATTCTATTGCCTTTCACATTATAGCAAATAAAGAAGTAAAAAATGATACATTGTGTTACTGAGAATAATTTCTATCGGTGTTTTTTTAAATTTAGGTCTCTTAATGATTTCTACAGTCGAGCTGGGAGTTGTCAGTCTGTTCGGAATAAAAACTCATGCCTTCATTGCAATGAATAGCAAAGGCCGACTGTATGCGACGGTGAGTGAATCAGAAATATCCTGTAAAAAAAAGCCTTCATTTGTATCATACCATTTTAATAATCTCTTTCCAGTCTTAATTGTCAATTTTGCAAGTTGCCCCTCAGTGAATGAGGGAGTGAATGTTTAAGATGACCCTTTATTTGTACCCGGGGTAAATATTCAGTTTGGGACCTTTTAAGTTCAACTAGATGACAATATCAAATACTACCAACTTAATTAGACAATTGTGAAGAGGGATGTTTTCAATAAATAATAAGAAAATAGTTGAAAAAAATGACAGGCGATCAAAAACAGAGTGAATAACACTGAACAACTATAAATGTCTTGAAACTGCAAAGTTTATTTCGATATGAGTTGTTTGATAACTCATTTAAACACAGTGGTGTTTGCCTCTTCAATTCTGAAGACGACGGTGGGAATTTTCCCATTCCCACCTGCCATGGGAATCGTAGCGGGCGGGACAGAAAATTTGGCGGACCGTGCAAAGTTCTGTTGACCTCGGGCGGGAATTGCCGGCCTTGGGGGCGAGCGCGGACGGAAAATCCCGTCCCACGTGACCACAATAGAAGGTGGTCAAATGGAGTAGGAAATGAGGAGAGGGGAAGTACACTTGTTAACGCGGCAGTGCCGTTCCTTGCTGATGCCCTGGTAACTTGCTCAGGCAGAAGTACAATGCCTCTCCTCAGCATCTCCCATTGATAGAAACATAGAAGATAGGAGCAGGAGGAGGCCATTTGGCCCTTCGAGCCTGTTCCGCCATTTAGTACGTTCATGGCTGATCATCCAACTCAATAGCCTTATCCTGCTTTCTCCCCGTAGCCTTTGATCCATTCGCCCCATGTACTATATCATGAATACATTCAATGTTTTGGGATCAACTACTTCCTGTGGTAATGAATTCCATTGATGGTGGTGGTGCAACTGGTACCTCAGTGTGCACCACGAGTACTTAGTCCAAAATATAACTGTAATGTGCATCGCTCTGCTATTCTTTCAATATTGCCTTAAATTGCACAAAGCAAATATGGGCTGATGTTAAAATCATTGTCAAGTTCAGCTCTGTACAGATGTGGTACAGTGAGCAAGGAGGAGCGCTATTTATCATCTCACACCGTAATGGAGCTTTTGTGGATTAGTTCTCCATTTTGCAGATTAAGAAAGGTTCTGTTTGGGGAGTCCAGGTGAGATAAGACAGATGGATTTTTTTTTAAAATGAGCACCATTGCAGATATGATAAATATGAATGACTATCAACTGACAAAATTTATTCTTGGGGAAAAAAAAATGTCTTTCAGGTGGACTTCAATAATGAGTGCGAATTCAGAGAAAGACTCTTGCCAAATCGCTACAACGTGTACGAATCGAAAACGTACCCAGGGATGTACATCGCATTAAGCAAACATGGAAGAGCAAAGAGAGGAAGGAAAGTTTCACCCATCCTGAGAGTTACTCATTTTTTGCCTAGATTGTAAAGAAATGGGGCGAATCGATACGAGAAGTATCACGAGACATAATTTTCATAGAAGTAGGATTGCAGAGGAGTATATACCATGTACAGGACATTTATAGATTACTATTAACTTATTAACTTATATGGAATCAGCATAACATGTAAATATGTATTACTTTTTATGGTTATTTTGACACAAGTGAGTTATTTTAGTAATGCTGCTTTTAAAGAAAAATATATAGTTGTGGACATTCAAAAAGATCACTCACCATGTTAGTCAGATTACATTGTCAACCCCAGGACAGCCAGTTATTGAAGAGACCAGCTATCGGTTGCAAGAGGAAATGATGTAACTTATCTCCTCATTTCCAACATTGAGGAGAGAAATAAATTGAAATGCGAACCACCATCACACCAAAGTGACCTCTGACCTTTAAACCAGATGAGTGAAGAAGCCTATTGTTGGGTGTAATTCTTTTTTCCCTAATTTATTTTTGTCCTGTTTGCTCTTCATCGCCTGAAGATTTTGACATCATACGGCACGGTGGCACACTGGGTGGCACTGTCCTGTTGCCCACTGTTCCCCGCCCACTCAATGGCTGGTCAGCCTACCAGCACACACTGCTGAGCCTAACCTGAAGACCCTCTGGCTAGACACTGGAAAATGACACATAGAAGTAGACCCCGAGCAAAGTGCCGACATCTCTAGGAGATGAAAGGAGCAGAAATATTGGCAGGAGAAAGATGGGTAGCTTTCATGTTGACAATGGCTCTTTTCAGAGCTAGACACAAGCTGATAACAAAAGTTAGTGATTTTTGTAGATTGCCAACATCTTTAACGAGGTTTTAAGGCATGATTGCCTTCCTATCCAAACAGTTGAGCAGATGCCTTTGGTCATGCCGTAGGTTTTCCTTTTGCACCCGTTTAATGCCATCTCCATCTTTAAACATGGGGCATCCCTGAACTCTAAATTCTGGACCTTTTCATCACTTTTTTCTCTCTTATTGTTAACAGTTAGAAAATTGGATGGGCTGCCTCAAGCAGACAAGCCTCAGGGACTTGCAAAGGTGGAAACAGGGAGGAATATGTTTAAGAGCTGGAGAAAGAAATGGCTGTAGGAGATTCCAGGGTATTGAATTGGATGAAAGCAAATTACTGCGGATGCTGGAATCTGAAACCAAAAGAGGAAATGCTGGAAAATCTCAGCAGGTCTGGCAGCATCTGTAAGGAGAGAAAAGAGCTGACGTTTCGAGTCCAGATGACCCTTTGTCAAAGTTTTGACAAAGGGTCATCTGGACTGGAAACGTCAGCTCTTTTCTCTCCTTACAGATGCTGCCAGCCCTGCTGAGATTTTCCAGCATTTTCTCTTTTGGCTATTGAATTTGATGATTAGCCATGATCATATTAAATGGTGTGGCAGGCTCAAAGGGCCGAATGGCCTGCTCCTTCTTGTTTCCATATTTCTCATTTTGTAGCAATTAATCTACAAGATAAACAAATTAAATATTAAATGATTTTTGTACTGTATGCAGGGATATAATTATAGAATTTGATGCCGTGGTGCTGATTGGACAGCTCCAGTCCTTGTTTACTGGGACTTGCTGCCCTGAGTATGGGAGAATCTGAAACCAGTAAACAGCGATAAAAGTACAAAAATAATAAGCATCATACCTGGACAATAACAGCCACAGTAAGGTGACTGATGGAAAGAAGGCCTTGTGAGTATACTGGAAAGCTTATCTGAAGATAGCAGCACACTTTGCAATTTTAAGACACAGTGAGGCACTACACCATTATTTTACAATCATAATAAGTATGTGCATCTTGGCTAATTGTTTAAGAGGGAGGATTTCCGCCGTGAGTTCTTATCATCCTGAAGGCGTCACCCGAAAAGCTGGTGGAAACATATTCGACAGCAGCTTTCAAAAGGGAACAGGTTAAGTATTTGAAAAGGAGAAATTTCCACGTCTATGGAGAAAGATCGGGGGAAGGGGATGAACTCTTTCAAAAAGCCAGTACATACAACGATGGGCCAAATGGCCTCTTTCTGTTCTGCTTGATTCTTATTTCCTCTGTAGGGGTCATAAACGTGGGTATAAAAGACCACAAAACAATTTTATAAAAGCAAAATACAGCGGATGCTGGAGACCTGAAATATAAACAATTATTGAAATACTCGGTAGGTCGAGCAGCATCTGTAGAGGGAGAAAGAGAGCTAATGGGGGCGATTTTACCATCAAGTTGCGCCCGTTTTCGGGTGCGACTCGGTCGTATAGTGGGGCGTAAAGCGATTAGCGGTAGCAGGGGCCTAACAGCTCTCTCTTTGTCTGTCAGACCCCTGCTACTGCTAATGCGCACGTGCAGCATCAGAAGCCTGCATGTGCGCACTATCTCCCTCTGCAGACTTTCAGGCACGTTAAGCCCTGCCCACAGGCTTCTGCCGCGAGCAACAGACTTGCTCAGAATTTTGCAGGCAGAGTGTGTATGGGGGGGGCCTAAAAACACACCCAAAAGACAAATCTGAAACTCTCCCAGTTTCAAGTCCGTCCAGCACTTAGACTAAAAAATGGTAAAATAACGCCCAATGTCTTGAATTGAATATGACCCTTTTTGAGAACCCAGTGCTGAAGAAAGGTCATATTCAACTCAATGTTAACTGCATTTCTTTCACCACGTATTATCAATTTTGCTGCACATAGCAAACAGATCAGAGCTTCCTGCTAAAACTTCCTTAATATAATATAAAAGCTCAATTATATTTTAGTGCTAGACCACCGACAGATCACATTAATGACTAACTCATTAGGACATGGATGTTGGATAATTAAAATTGCTTCGTTCATTGCTGTTCAAATGTGACGAGCACTGTGCTGGAATGGCCTTCTGTCGGTGTGAGGTGGTGAATGAAAGTTGGGCGAGGAATGGGGTTAAGCTCTGCTCACATATCTTGCAACCAGCCAGTCTGCGATCTTCCTTCCGTTTGCTTTAAGGGTTAGGGGGATCGAGATCTGGTTGAGTGCAGAAGCAGGGTGCATAGGCCTCACATTTTAGACTCAAACATGATGAACGAATGACTAACTGGGTGAGGTGCTGGAGGAGAGCTTGCATTTGTGCACCTCCAGCCATTAAAGAATCGGTGCTTTCAAGAAAGGAGGGGGAATTGGGCAAAGAAGAAAGTTTGCAAAACGCTTTAAAATGGAGATTCAAAAAGTGCTCCAGATATTTTAAGGGTGCTCAGTAGAATATCACTGGATACTGATTTCTAGTTTTATCATGCCATGACACCAGTCATTAGTCTTATTTTCCAAATATAACTCAACTCTTGGCTGGTAACAAAAACCTTAAGAAATTAATTGAATCCCGTTTTCAACCTCTCTCCTGAATTGGGAGGGGATTCTTTGTAGCAATTAATCAGAACATCAAAAAAAAATGAAGCGAAACCTGTATAAATTAAGATAAAAGCAAAATATTGTGGACGCTGGAATCTGAAACAAGAAACAGAAAATGCTGGAAAATCTCAGCAGGGCTGACAGCAGCTGTGGGGAGAGAATCGAGCCCCTGTTTCGAGTCTAGATGACCCTTCATCAGAGCTCTGATGAATGGTCATCTCGACTCGAAACATTGGCTCTATTCTCTCCCCCCAGATGCTGTCAGACCTGCTGAGATTTTCCAGCATTTTCTGTTTTTTGTGTCTGTCTAAATTAATATTGCTGTCACACATTTTCAAGTGGATTTGATATTAGGGTGGTTTTGAGAGTCGCCCTATTTCGGCTGATAAATTGGGGTTGACATTTGCTGATGTAGTGTTATCGTGCATTACCTAAATATTCGCCATGTTTGCAACTGCACACAATAAATACTACTGTAATTTTGGGATTAAATGCAATTTAGCAACAAAATGCCACTGAGCGGTGTAAACTGCTAAAACGTATACTGCTTTGAAGTTGAAACATTGCAACACATATAGTTGTAATTTCTGTAACTTTCTATGAATTGTATTCAAAATCTATTATTCGTAAAAGTGTATCTTTTGAATGGTGCTTCTGTTTTGAAATGAAACTGTTTATCCTTTGACCTACTTTTAGAACTGCTTTGGAACAGAATGCTGGCACTGGGTTCCATAGCGAGCTGGATTCATTTGGGTGTTAAAGTGACCAGTGGCAAATGGGTATCAGCACTTTTTGCCCTCCAGATTTGATTGCCATTCTATAATTCATGCACAGTGATTTGAACCGGACGGAACGTGTGCCCCAGTGGAATATTATTGAGAACGAGGGACATCTGAAAGTGAATGCAAGGCAATGCGTTGTTTGAATCCATCAAAAGGATTCTGGTTTGCAAAGGGAAAGCCCAAAAAAGATGCAATCAGTGGGTGATCCCTTCAGTTAGTTCCTGTCTCGTGTTCACATCAAGTGTACTGTGTGATGATAAAAGCATATAATCAGCCATGATCAAATGGCGGGGCAGACTCGACGGGCCAAATGACCTAATTCTGCTCCTATATCTTAATTTGGTAGAGCAATTCTGTTCAGTTTGGAGGCTATGTCTGAGCTGCTGGTGGTTGTCACTGCAGCCTGTCTCCGTGAGAGATAATTAGCAGCTAATTATCTAAAATCCTTGGTTTATATAGTGTCCTTCCATGTGACAATCCTCAAGCTGCTTTACCCAGGGTAACATGTCTGGAGAACAAAGGGAGCAGGCATCCTACGTCAAGGACACCCCACAAACAAGAATGAGAGAAATGGCTAGTCTATTTCCTTAGTTGTATTTGGTTGCCGGATACTGGGGGAAAATTCCTGCCTTCCTTCAATATAATGCCATGGGATCATTAAAGAGGACCTGTACAGCTGTAGTAGAATCTCAGTTTACTGCATTGTTTAAAGGACGGAGGAAGTTGGAAAATTTAGTGGGCAGTTGTAATGTGCGGAGAACACTTGGAGTATTGTGTACAGTTTTGGTCACCCTGCTATAGGAAGGACATTGATAAACTGGGAAGAGTGCAAAGAAGATTTACGAGGATGTTGCCAGGACTAGTGGGCCTGAGATATAGGGAGAGGGTGGCCAGGCTAGGACTTTATTTCCTGGAATGTCGGAGAATGAGGGCTGACCTTATTGAGGAGTGTAAAATCATGAGGGGCATAGATAGGATGAACGCGCATAGTCTTTCTCCCTGGATAGGGGCACTGAAAACTAGAGGGCATAGGATTAAGGTGAGAGGGGAAAGATTTAAAAGGGATCTAAGAGGAAACCTCTTCACGCAGAGGATGGTGCGTATATGGAATGAGCTGCCAGAGGAGGTGGTAAAGGCAGGTACAATAGCAACATTTAAAAGGCGTTTGGATAAGTACAAGGATGGGGAAGGATTAGAGGGATTTTGGCCAAATGCAGGCAATTGGGAGGGCAGCATGGTCGGCATGGACCGGTTGGGCCGAAGGGCCTGTTTCTGTGCTGTGTTGCTCTGTGATTCTATAACACACATGGATTAGTGTGGCTTATGAAAGCTGAAACGTTGGGGGGAATAGTCCGGCCATTCGCACCGGTGGGATTTTCTGGTCCTGCTGCAGTGGACGGAGATTTGGCTGAGCGCCAAGTTCTCTGTCCTGGTTGGCGGCAAGGCCTGAACATCCGGGAAATTCCAGCCAGCACAGCCTCATCCAACTTACAAATGTTACGTTTTCAAGCCAGTGACCTGAATCCCCAATGGTTGATTTCCATATCTATCTCAATACATGATTTATTTGTACGTACATTTGTAGGTTCTACTTAAAGATTAAGGTTAGTTTCATTTATTTGCATTTTGGTGCCTTTTGTGAAGAAAAGTATTAGAAAAGTGTTGGAAGTGTTTCGTGAAGAAAAATGTTAGAAAAGTGATCACATTGAGCTCAAGTAGCAGACTCACACTTGAGTAAAATAGGAGAGAGGTAAAAGCAGGGAATACATAAAGTCATAGAAAGTGACTGACCCAAAGGAAAAATAGAGAGCTTTAGGGAGAGGGATGAAAGGGGAAAAGACAGCATTAAGAGGGAGACCATGAATAATTGTCAGTTAGTGGGCAAGTGGAAGAGAGTATATCAAAGAATAATTCCAACAAGTGCATCAGACCCATAAACTATTACTCTGCACCCTTAGTATAAGTTATAAAATTACTGGCTGTCACAGTAAGTTGCAGACAATCTTTTTTGAGGGTTTCACAGATTTGAGAGTGTCGAGCCCAATATTTTTGAGCGCAGTGAAGCGATAGTTTACGCTTTCTGGTGGACATAACTCTTTGGAAATTCTCACCTGGAGAATGGTGTGAGTTATCATGGAAGCCAAGTGTATGAGAGATCAATTGTAATGAAAGCAAATGAGGTGAGCTGGCATTTGGCTTCCACAGTGGCTAAGCTATTGAGTTCTTAAATGGCATATACACTATGAGCTTGCACTCACCTAGTGATGTACCCAGACCTGCAGCAGAACTTCACGAAATCAGCCTTAAAACTCCTGACGGATAGAGGCAATTTCAGCGCAAAGCCTCATCCCAAGTGGTATCATTAGAGAAGGAAGAGATGGGGGGCTGAAAAATTAGTTGAATTTGCTACACACTAAACAGGGTTGCACATCCAGGTAGTATTTAGGCGACCTGATAGATTTCCACCAGAGGTAGAGAAAGCAAATCTGCAACACTACTTTCAGATAGATTGGGGCAGTAAGGCGATTGGAGTTGGAGAGAAAAACTTAGAACAGACGCCAAGGTGCTTTTGTTTACAACAGTTGACATGACGGATAGTTTGATTTGGGGTTAGGCATTGGGGAGTCAAACAGGGATGGCTTGTAGCAGGAAAACAATTGGGTTTGCATTCTAGAAGAATGAAATCGAATGGGCCAAAGGGCCTTTATCCAAACATCTGCCTCGGCTTGTTGTGAATTGAATCCTGGGAAGCTATTCCATATGGATGAAAGGGTTAATATGTATCCCATTTCAAATCTTTCAGTGTCCTAGGTATCCACAGAAAATGGCTCCCAAACTTGGGACAGGAATTCATCATCCCGCCAATCTGTCCATCCTGGCTGTTAGCTGTTACGAAGAAACTTAAAAAAAAATAAAATCCATACTGGGATTACTTTTTTTCCAGTATGGAAAACTGGAATACTTTGTAATTCCAGTAATACTTTGGAATTGTAATACTTTCTGTGATTGAAATGCTTCATTAAGCAATGTCTGTAAATGAAGTGTATGATGTCAACAAACAGTTTAAATACAATGCAGACAATACAGAATGGAGATTTTCATTTCGGAAGTTTCAGGGCTTTCTGTAGGTCACTCCTGGAAAAGGAGGACAAAGAAATCTAAAACAATATATCAATGCTGCTTCCCCCATTTGAACTGAGGACTGGAATCTCAGACTTGTGTTGGTACGATGTGACAATTCAAGATACCTCGTATACACCGCAAACAACTAGGAGACGGTACAGTACGGTTGCATAAATTATTGTTTGTGCAGCGAAAAATTGTAGAAACCTCTTTAGTCTTTATTTCTTTTGTACTGTTGTGTATGTGCCATGCACAAGACCATTTAAACCTATATATGAAGTTATTTATTAAAAATTATTTTATCAAGAAGTTAAATATGTTTCATGGGTTTATACTTGAGCTACGCTTTCTTTTCACTTTATTTACTGACAATTTATGTTTTATTTTCATGCCAGCTCTCCCAGTTGCTGTGGTAAGCCAAGTGTGTTTTAAGGTTTATTTATTAGTTTCACTGGTAGGCTTACATTAACACTGCAATGAAGTTACTGTGAAAATGCTCTAGCCGCCACGCTCCTGGTGCCTGTTCGGGTACACTGAGGGAGAATTTATCATGGCCAATGCACCTAACCAGCATGTCTTTCCGACTGTGGGAGGAAACCCATGCAGACACAGGGAGAACATGCAAACTCCAAACGGACAGGGACCCAAGCTGGGAGTGTGAGGTAGCAGTGCTGACCATTGTGCCACCACGCGTGGTGCTGAGGCATACAGACCAGGAAGATCTCACCCAGAGTCAATCTATTTTTTATGTACTCAACTGGTGCCAGACTCGAAGCAGAGGTGCCACAAACATCCAACAGCCTAGGGTTTCAGCAGGAAAGAAATCAGCCAGGATTTCCATTTCTGACCATGGGGCAATAATTCTTATCTTTCCCCTCTCCCACCACCCTGTTTCCCATGGGATCCATGGATGTGACTTGGAGGAAGGTTTGAAGCATGGCTGTAATGCACCCTTGTGGTTGAAAATATGTTAGCACCCACAGTCCAAGCTTCCACATGAAAGAGAGCTCATTTGCCCCAGATATGAGAGACCATAGCTTTACCAGAGTCAACCCATTCAACAACAACAACAAAGTGCTTTTATATAGTACCTTTAACAGCGAGATGAGGCAGAATTTATTTTCTGAGGGGGTAGTGAATCTGGGGAATTCTTTACCACAGAGGGCTGTAGAGATTGGGTGGTTAAGCATGTTCAAGGTTGAGATAAACAGATTTTTAATCAGTAAGGGAAATCAGGGTCAAGGGGATAAGTGAGGATTATCATCTCAGATCAGTCATGAGCTCATTGAATGGCGGAGCAGACTCGATGGGCCGAATGGTCTACTTCTGCTCCTATGTCTTAGGGTCACAGCTTAACTTATGGTCTTAACATAAGAAAATGGCCCAGGGGCATTTAGAGGAGACTTGAATCACAAACCACTGGACGAACTGTGTTGCTCTTGCAAGGAGCCAGTATGGAAAGGTGGGGCTGAATGGCCTCCTGTAGCGCTGTAACTATTCTGTGATCCACTGAACCTTGTGTGTGAGATTTATTTAAATACAGTGATGTCAAAATTATATTAAAATGAATTTAGGCTCAATCCTGCGATTTTTTTTTTTCACTGGATGCGTCGTACCTCAACTCGTCTGTATGAAGAACATCCTGGGATTCCAGAAAGTGAGTACTTAAAGCTGCATCCTTTAATCGCCCATCGCTACAAACCGATTTCTGAAAATGGGCCTTGGATTGAGTGCTCCCATATGAGTTATTTTGCAGGTAGAAGATGAGGAATGTGAGACCGATGACCTTACACCAGGGTGGGTTGCCCGGGTTGGCAAGTCCCCTGACCCAGATAGGCCCAGCGCGGAAATCTGCCGTGACAGCCTCTACTTTATCAGAGAGTCCGTGCTGACATTGTGCAGCCTGCCCGGAGCCTCTGCACTCGACTATTTCCATCACAGCTTCCTCCCTGTCACTGGCCGCCAAGGTCACCGCAGCCCTGAGCCTGGATAACCTTAGCTCGTTTCATGTTGCCTCTGGGAACGTCACTCAATCAACCCAGACGTTTCCACTTGTGAGAAAGATGAAAAGCAGGGGTCATAAATAAAAGATAGTCGCTAATGAATCCCATGGGAATTCTAGGAGAGACGTTTTACCCAAAGAGTGATTTAATATGGAGCTCGCTGCAGCAAACAAGTAGGAAAGGAACTGAGGAACAGGAGTAGGCCATTCAGCCCGTCGAGCCTATTCCGGCATTGAGTGGCAAATCGGACATTTCAATGCCTTTTACACACACTATCCCCATAGCCCTTTATATTACAGTTCATCATTTTAATGCACTGAAGGGGGAACTGGATGAGTACATGAGGGAAAAACAAATCGAAGGTTATGCTGATAGGATTAGATGAAGGGTGAGAGCTTTCTCATATGGAGTATTAACACCAGCACAAGCCTGTTTCGAAGCTGTTCATTCAAATATAGTCCATGTGCAAATGCAATAAGATCTGGACAATATCCAGGCTTGGGATGACAAGCAGCAAGTAACATCCACGCCACACAAATGTCAGGCAATAACCATCACCAATAAGAGACAATCTAACTACCGCCCCTTGACATTCAATGGTATTACCATCACTGAATCCCCCACTGTCAACATCCTTGGGGTTGCCATTGATCAGAAACTCAACTAGACTCACCACATAAACACAGTGGCTACAAGGGCAGGTCAGAGGCTAGGAATACTGCGGCGAGTAACTCGCCTCCTGACTCCCCAAAGCCTATCCACCATCTACAAGGCACAAGTCAGGAGTGTGATGGAATACTCCCCATTTGGCTGGATGGGTGCAGCTCCAACAACCCTCAAGAAGCTCGACACCATCCAGGACAAAGCAGCCTGCTTGACTGACATGACATCCACAAACATCCACTCCCTCCACCACCGATGCTCAGTAGTAACAGTATGCACTATCTACAAGATGCACCGCAGAATTTCACCAAAGATCCTCAGACAGCACCTTCCAAACCCATGACCATTCCCATCTAGAAGGACAAGGGCAACAGATACATGGGAACACTGCCACCTGCAAGTTCCTCGCCAAGCCTCTCACCATCCTGACTTAGAAATATGTATCACTGTTCCTTCGCAGTCGCTGGGTCAAAATCCTGGAATTCCCTCCCTAACAGCATTGTGGGTCAACCCACAGCGCGTGGACTGCAGAGATTCAAGAGGGCAGCTCACCATCACCTTCCCAAGGGCAATAAACGCTGGCCAGCCAGCGACGCCCATGTCCCACAAATGAATAAAAATATGTAATTTGCAGTGCATCCAGCGAGCCTTTGATGTATTGGTCACCAGGACTAATCATATGCAAAACTAGCTGCAGAACGAGGGGAGACTGTTTCTTCCCATTTTACAATTGCCCAAAGTCCAAAGTATTGCTGTCAGCATCCCTGTGACAAACCTGGACCCTTTGGTTAATCCCATTGTCTGCCAGAGGGAGTCGAATTCTGTTAATATCCATGTGTTCACTAACCAAGAACACAGATCATGCAGGTCAATGCTCACTCTCCACACATTTTGATTTGATTTATTATTGTCACATGCATTAACATACAGTGAAAAGTATTGTTTCTTGCGCGCTATACAGACAAAGCATACAGTTCATAGAGAAGGAAAGGAGAGAGTGCAGAATGTAGTGTTACAGTCATAGCTTGGGTATAGAGAAAGATCAACTTGATGCAAGGTAGGTCCATTCAAAAGTCTGACAGCAGCAGGGAAGAAGCTGTTCTTGAGTCGGTTGATTCGTGACCTCAGACTTTTGTATCTTTTGGAGGTGCGGGGTAACAGAGTCCACAGTAATTCGCGGTTAGGAACAATGAGGGGTGCTTGAGATGCATTCAAACGTGAAGGGAAAGATCAACAAACAAAGGTGGGTCACAAGGTTCTGACATTGAACTAAGGCCAGTTCTCTCTTCCACTGCTTCCAGTGACAGTTGAGATTCTTCCTGGGGAACATTAGGTTCTGCTAGCGCCCACTCAGATGCTGGCACACTGGACCCTATTCCTGAGTCTGATGTATTTTCCCACCTTCTGATGTGATCGACGTGCTTCTGCACTTTGCGGCCCTGCAGGTTGATGATATAGAATACTGGACCAATCTTAGAATGATCTTCCTGGGTATCCAAGTTGGCCGCCACAACCCCTCCCCCCCAACAAAAGTGCCAAACAATCACAAAATTGGCAGCTGAATGGTTTTTAGACAGCATGTAGTCAGCTTTATTTGTTGATCTTTCCCATCACGGTTGAATGCATCTGAAGTACCCCTCATTGTTCCTAACCGCAATGTATACACAAAAGAGGAACTGAAAGCACTTAGCTGATTTCGAAGTTTCCTACATCTGCCATTAAGCTGTCAATCAAAGGAGTGTTAAAAGAACTGAACTGAAATCGAATGGAAACAAGGCTTTTCAAAGGGTTTGAAGAGATTTCAAAGGCTTTCAGCTTTCTATGAAGGCTCAGAGACATGAAATAAATGCTGCAAAGAATGGGGCTAGGTGAACAGCTGTGGAGAAGGAATTCACCCCCCACCTAATGAAAGTGGTTGACTTCTGTCAGTCAGAGGACTTGAAAGGGGTCTTCTCACACCTGCAACTTCTTAGAGAGAGAAAGGGGAGTCCCTTTTGCAGAATAGAGTGCTGCTGGGTTTGGAAGTCTGGCGGGTGTCCAGGGGGCATGGAGATTTAAGTGATCGGCCCACTTCAAGGTTTTCACATTCCACAGACCAGAATGAAGACTTCAATCAGAGGGATGCCTGAAATCACTGTGCCAGGAGTAATGTTCAGGTTTCCCAGGGCTAGGAAGGGCAGTCTCGCCACGAGACCGCCACCCTGGGGGAGATGGCAAGATCAACCCCTTGTCCCCAGTCCAAGCCTGCCAAACACTCAGGACCCTCGGGGGACCCTCCCTCTGCAGCCTGGCAGTGACAGAGGGCACTGCACTTACCTCCTTGACCCCCTTGGGGATCCACTGTGCCAGGTCCATGATTGTCAGCACCATCACCAAAGCCCGCCCGGTGTAGATCCCATCGGGGAGGCGGGTGAATGGTTGGCAGCCGGGACGGCCGGGAAGCACCATGGCGGATTTGGCATCCATATAAACATAGAAACTAGAAATAGGAGTAAGCCATTCAGCCCTTCGAGCCCTGCTCTCCCATTCATTTTGATTATAGCTGATCATCAAAATCAATATCCTGATCCCACTTTCTCCCCATATCCCTTGATCCCTTTAGCCCCAAGTGTTATATCTAATTTCTTCTTGAAATCATACAATGTTTTGACCTCAACTACTTTTTGTCGTAGTGAATTCCACAGATTCTCCACTCTCTGGGTGAGGACATTTCTCCCCACCTCAGTTCTAAAAGGTTTACCCCTTATCCTCAAACTATGACCCATAGTTCAGGACTCTCCCACCATTGGGAACATTATTTCTGAATCTATCCTGTCTAATCCTGTTAGAATTTTATAAGTTTCTATGAGATCCACTCTTACTCTTCTAAACCCCAATTAATATAATCCGAACCGACTTAGGGGGCAATCTTACCAAAACAATTCTAAGTGCCGAATGAGCGTGACAACAGGAGAGTTTTAGATCGTTTTTTTCAGTGATGCCACAAATGAAATCTTGTGGCACTTAGCGCAAAACATGATGCGCAGTCTGATTCCTGCCATTAGGGAGTGGCAGGGCCTAAAGTCACTGGAAAACCGGCTGCTCACATTAAAGGGTGCAATCGCGCATGTGCAGATCTTTCTGTTCTGTGCAAGAGAATGGGGAAATCTGTCAGTCACCTCCCCCCACCCCCGGATATCGCTCCCAAGCCCCCCCCCCCGATCGCTGACCTCCCCCAGCCAATCAGCCCCCTAACGCCCTGGATATTGCAACCCATTCCCCCCCCAACCCCTGGCCTGGTTGATTCCCCCACCCCTCCCCCCCGGGCCTGGTCAATCGCCACCCCAGCCGATCGCCAGTTGCAGAATGCGCAGCTTCCCTCCCTCAGCCAATCAGTGATTCCCATCGGGGGCTAGCGGGCTCAGAGAATCCCCCTAAAGATGTTCCTGCTGCTTGGCACTCTCTTGCCATGTCCACTAATCTATAGGACACCTAAATACCCATCGCACTGCTACCTGCTTGAGTAACAGATAGTAAGAAAAACATGAATAATAGATAGACGGAGGCACCAGGAAAATGTCATTTGTTTGGAGAATATAAAAGGTTTGCAAGAGCTGAACTAGGGCCTAGATGTTATATCAATTCTTTATGTGGTCTTGTGGAAATTTTTACAGACACTTTGGCTTCTTTGTGTTAATGTCCTGTTCTGTAACTGATTTGTCACATCCAGACAGACAGGCAGCCAGCCGACACAACACTTGCATCGCTCCTTTAATAGGGAGCTGTTCCAGTTGTGTACACGCACACACCACACTTTGCACGGACACATTTTAACTTCTTTCTTGTGAATAAAGTGTTCTTCTCATTAACAGCAAGTTTCAGAATACACTGCAGTGACTGGGAAGGTGGAGGCATATATTAAAAAGTCAGGAACGATTCAGGCCGTGTGGCCAAGGGGTTCACACATGCCCAAGTCAACAAGCCTGCCACTGAGAGCAGACCATAGGATGACATGGTGGCACAGTGGTTAAAGTTAAAAGTTAATTTATTCATCATAAGTAGGCTTACATTAACACTGCAATGAAGTTACTGTGAAAATCCCCTAGTCACCACACTCCAGTGCCTGTTCGGGTACACTGAGGGAGAAGTGTGCATGTCTCTGGACTGTGGGAGGAAACCAGTGCACCCAGAGGAAACCCACACAGACATGGGGAGAACGTGCAAACTCCACACAGACGGTGACCCAAGCCGGGAATCGAACCCGAGTCCCTGGCGCCATGAGGCGGCAGTGCTAACCACTGTGCCACCGTGTCGCCCCCAGCACCAGGTTCAATTCTGGCCTTGGCTAACTGTCTGGGCAGAATTTTCCTGTCCCAGCCGCCACGGGAATTGTAGCGGGCGGGACACGGGCCTTTCAAAGGTCCGTTGACCTTGGGCGGGATTTTCCGGTCTTGGGGCGAATGCGGCCGGAAAATCCCATCCTCTGTTTGCATATTCTCCCCATGTCTGCATGGGTTTCCTCCAGGTGACCCGATTTCCTCCCACAGTCCAAAGATTAGCAGGTTACATAGATTGACCATGATAAATTGCCCCTTGTTGTCCAAGGATCTGTAGATTAGATGGATTAACTAAGGTAAATGTGTGGGGTTATGGGAATAGGCTGGGTGATAGGGCCTTTGGCCAAATGACCTCCTTCTGCACTGTAGGGATTCTATGATTCTATAATATTGACAAAATTGTCAATTCCAACCATGTACTCAAAGGTAAGCAAATTTGTAAGCGCCACATGCATGTTTGAATCGATTGGATACAATATTGGATGAAAACTCTGATAATTTACAAGATACTTCAATAGTGGTGAGATTTTGCACAGGTGAATTGCAATGGCTATCTAATTGTTTGAAAACTATCCTACATTTCTATAGTGACCGTACTTCGAAAAGTATGTTGTTGCTGTAAAATGGCACGGGCGGCATGGTAGCACAGTGATTAGCACTGCTGCCTCACAGTGCCAGGGACCCCGGGTTCAATTCCCGGCTTTGATCACTGTCGGTGTGGAGTTTGCACATTCTCCCCGTGTCACGTGGGTTTCCTCCGGGTGCTCCGGTTTCCTCCCACAGTCCGAAAGACGTGCTGGTTAGGTGCATTGACCCGAACAGGTGCCGGACTGTGGCCACTAGGGGAATTTCACAGTAACTTCATTGCAGTGTTAATGTAAGCCTTACCTGAGACTAATAAATAAACTTAAAATGGTTTTGGAGGCCTTTCCATTATGAAAGGTGCTACATAAATGCAAATCTCTCTTTGAAGAGAGAGGAATTTGTGGAGCCTAAAGATGATTAAGCTCAGGGATATTCATACTGAGATACGGGAACATTTTCTTTCTTTCCGCCTACCCGTGTCAGCATCAAGCATTCCCAATGTAGGGTGAACATCCTAAAACTGTGCCTTAACAATGGTGCTGTGGTCCCAAACTCAGAAGAAGGCTGCCATTGCACCCTGGTTACATTCCCATTTCCCACAGGAGCCACTTCTGTGGCCTTCTGAATTGAAACCGGCAATATAACACTTAGAAGAATTGGGTTATTGTCGGCACTTTGGATGTGCGTCCACACCAAACTGCTGTAAAAATGCTCAAACATATTGTTTCATGGGACAGCTGAAACTGACGAGATGGTAGATGGGGGGAGCTTTGTTCCATTAGCCTGCGATGCACTGAGCCCCCCATATTTTGGCTTAAAGCATCGACGTCCTTTCCACTGCGCCACTCAGTCCCACAATGAAACTCTTTAATGGATTAAGGAATGCTTGGAACTCCCTACGTCTGGTGAGATATTCTGTTTACTCTATTAGTAGAACCTTAAGCGTTTCTTTAAATGGATTCAGTAAGAACACATGCTGCCGCTGTTAAATATTATTTTACACGTGCAAGCCATCGGGTTTGATTTTTTTTTTACATGTGTCAAACACAATTCTCTTGGGTCATAATCATCTCACCAGTCACCATGAAGAACAGGCATTTATGTTGGCACGGTGGCACAGTGGTTAGCACTGCTGCCTCACAGTGATCTGGGTTCGATTCCCATCCTCGGGTGACTGTCTGTGTGGAGTCTGCACATTCTCCCCGTGTCTGCGTGGGTTTCCTCCGGGTGCTCCGGTTTCCTTCCACCCCCCAAAGATGTGCAGGTTAGGTTGATTGGCCATGCTAAATTGCCCCTTAATGTCAGGGGGATTAGGAGGGTAAATATGTAGGGTTACGGGGGTAGGACAGGACCTGGGTGGGATTGTTGTCAGGATAAGCTCGATGGGCCAAATGGCCTCCTTCTGTGCTGTAGATTCTATGATTATAAACTCAAGTTTAAACTTAAGAGAATTAAAGATTTCTTTGCAGTTCTACATTCACTGGTCTTGTAATTGAATACAAATATTTTATCTATATAGTATATATTATATATGTATATACACACAGACATTGCAAGCATGGGGACATTCTAAACCAATAATGTGAAATGGATTCCAGTGTATAATATAGCATATGTATTTTATATATACACACACACACACAGACATTGCGAGCATGGGGACATTCTAAGCCAATAATGTGAAATGGAGACATTGCCAGAAACATTCCAGGAGTGCTATGTAACCCACTTCTATTCCAGAGTCATTGCATCATTTTATTCATTACAACATTAACCCACAGATGGCCCCACGTACTGAGTTTATCTGTTAGTTTGCAAAGCACAGAGTTTAAAGAACTTACAAGAATTAAATTTGATGTCCAACATTGCATGGAATAAAATAGAAATGCTGGAAATGCAAAGCAGTGTTTTTTTATATTTGATGTTGGAGTGTGCTTGGTAATAGCCAAGCTAGAATGGTGGGTAACTTAGAGGGTAGATTAGTTTGTCAAAGTTTATTTATTAGCGTCACAAGTAGGCTTACGTTAACACTGCAAATGAAGTTACTGTGAAAATCCCCTAGTTACCACACTCCTGTTCGGGTACACTGAGGGAGAATTTAGCATGGCCAATGCACCTAACCAGCACGTCTTTCACACTGTGGGAGGAAACCGGAGCACCCGGAGGAAACCCACGCAGACACGGGGAGAACGTGTAGACTCCGCACAGACAGTGATCCAAGCCGGGAGTCAGACCCGGGTCCCTGGAGCTGTGAGGCAGCAGTGCTAACCACTGTGCCACCGTGCCGCCCTGAAGTGAGGGCATCTCCACAATATTGGTGGTGGTTATAGTGGTGATGGAATAGAGGGGCTGACACAGTAACCTTGATGCATGCTGTAGCTGAAACCAATGCAGCCACAGCGATCTGATCAATACTAAGTCCAGTTCCAGTTTCTCCTACAATAAAGTCAGAGGCTATTGGATGCATGGTGAGGTAGAAAAAGTTAATCAACATGACTTGATTCATATAAGAAGGACTGCTTTGAAAAAATATACTTGCATTTCTCAATCGGATTTTTATTGTCATCTTCTAAGGCCCTTACCTTGTTTATGTGAAGGGCTTCAAGACATTTTCCAAACATTAATTAGATATTTTTGGAAAGTCATGTACAGCACCTGGCCACATTTCCAATGTGCACTCGCACTGAGTGAAACTCCATACTGGAAACATAAGGTTGGTGAACCAGTCTAAATGTGGTGCTTGCTTTGTTGTTTAAAAAAATCGCTCTCTGAAAAAGTTAGACGATACTCTGGAACATTAGGAACAAGAGATCTATTTCCCTCAAGAGCAAGACCTGTAGACTTTTAATCAAATGTAACACTAGCTGGGTGCACAAGAAGGAGGCCATTCTTCCCTTCTTAGCTTCTTAGTTCACTCATCCAGACAATGCGCACTAATAAATAAATTTAAACTTAAACATGATAATTGAACATGTTTTGAGTCTATTTATCTTGTACAATACCCTTCCTGCTTCACCATGACTATTTCTATACCACCGTGGTTTACTTTGGACATTCATTTTTCTGCTAAAATCTATCTTCCATTTATCTCCATTAAATTTCATTTGCCACTAATTGGCTCAATAGTAGGGTTTGTTTGGAAATCCCTTGTTGGTTCAATATCTGAACTACCTATTATAATAAATCTTCAGACGCCGAAGCCCCTTCACCAAAATCCCTTTATTTACAAATTCTAACAGCAGTACACAGAGTGCGAGCAGTTAGCAGTCTACCTCCAGGGGTGCCAGAGGAACTGACACTCCTGGTTAGATACAAGGCAAAGACTCTCTGATTGGCCCAACAATTGGATCCTTAATCAGGGAGTTCATACTCCAATAGGTCAACCTCAATGGCCTGATTGAAGTCATTACACCTACCTGAGAGTCAGTTTGTTATTGTCTGTGAACTCAACTGGTTTATGTCGAACTGATGAATATATTTTTGGTACACAAAAGCTCCGGTCTGAACCTTGTACTACTTCTTCCTACCCTGACATCAACCCCTAATGGGTTCTTGCTCGTTTCTTCCCTTCACCCAATAACTTATCAATATCCAAGGGGCGGCACGGTAGCACAGTGGTTAGCACTGCTGCTTCACAGCTCCAGGGACCTGGGTTCGCTTCCCGGCTTGGGTCACTGTCTGTGTGGAGTTTGCACGTTCTCCTCGTGTCTGCGTGGGTTTCCTCCGGGTGCTCCGGTTTCCTCCCACAGTCCAAAGATGTGCGGGTTAGGTTGATTGGCCATGCTAAAATTGCCCCTTAGTGTCCTGTTAGAGGGATTAGCGGGTACATATGTAGGGATATGGGGGTAGGGCCTGCGTGGGATTGTGGTCGGTGCAGACTCGATGGGCCAAATGGCCTCTTTCTGCACTGTAGGGTTTCTATGATTCTATGTTTTTAAATTCCCATTGTTTTCAGTTTGAGATGTCGCCTTTCATGAAGAACAGGGAAAGAATGTTGCAATTTTCATTGATTTTAGTTTTTGCGGCAGCTTTTGACAAGAACTTTACATGACAACCACCTCGAGTGGTTTTTCCATTGTTCACTTGGGATGTAATTTTCTCACTCAAAATAAAGTCAAGAAGATTCATCCAGGCTGGGTCTTCATCATCTAAAGTCATTTTGACTTAACTTAGGGGCAGCACGTTGGTACAGTGGTTGGCACTGGTGCCTTTTTAAAAATCATTCATGAGACATGGGTGTCGCTGGCTGGCCAGCATTTATTGCCTATCCCTAGTTGCCCGAGGGCAGTTGAGCGTCAACCACATTGCTGTGGCTCTGGAATCACATGTAGGCCAGACCGGGTAAGGACGGCAAATTTCCTTCCCTAAAGGACATTAGTGACCCAGATGGGTTTTTCCGACAATCAACAATGGTTTCATGGTCATCAGTAGATTCTTAATTCCAGATATTTCGTTTTTTATTGAATTCAAATTCTATCATCTGCCGTGACGGGATTTGAACTTGGGTCCCCAGAACATTTGCTGAGTTTATGGATTAATAATCTAGCGATAATACCACAAGACCATCACCTCCTCATGGCACCAGGGCCTCGGGTTCGATTCTGGTCTTGGGTAACTGTGCAGAGTTTGCACATTCTCCCCATGTCTGCGTGGGTTTCCTCCAGGTGCTCCGGTTTCCTCCCACAGTGCGAAGATGTGCAAGTTAGGTGGATTGGCCATGATAAATTGCCCATTCGTGTCAGGGGGATTGCAGGGTAAACACGTGGGGTTGTGGGTAAGGGCCTGGACAGGATCCTCTATCGGAGACTCGATGGGCCGAATGGCGTCCTTCTGCAGTTTAGGGAGTCGATGCAGACTCGATGGGCCGAATGGCCTTCTTCTGCACTTTATGGATTGTATGAACTTCATGAGTTTCATTTCAGGAGGGTATTCCTTCAATCAATCCTGTTGCCTTACCAGATATTGATGTTAGACTGATGAGCCCATGGTTGCCTGATTTAGCATTGTCCCCTTCCTTAAATAGGGGAACCTCTCCAACATTTATTGATTCTTTTGTGATGATGGTTAGCGCTTCACTGAATCGAGTTTATTAACAGAAGGTTTGCAGTGATAGTTCTTATTTGTATTGAACCTGGTAACAGAGGTTTCCAATGAAAAGTTACTTGGCTGGTTGGAAAAGAGTTTTCTATTTTGACTGTTGCTGCATTTTGTACGATTTTGTAGATCAAATGATCCATAGATTATATAGTTAAACCCACTGCCAACTCTCACCATTTGCTCAAAACCATTCTGCCTGACTTTCTGTCAGAATGTCTAAATTTTAAAAGGAATGCAAGGTTTTAAAAACAATGTTAGAGTGGTAGTGCTGATCTGCAGTCTAGTTTTAAACCTTTCTAAAGTGAATAACAGACACATGCGATTGATTATATCGGAATGTTGAGTGAAGTTCTGAAGAGTAATTGCTTTCATGAACATGGAGATGACCTTCCAGTCTTCAAACTATTCCAGCAGCTTAGGCTATGCTGTGAAGTTGATGGGAAGAGTTACAGACCCTTGATTACCTCGATTATAACACCCCCTCATTGTATAACCTGTGCATATTTCAAGGGTTAATATCCACGAGGGATAAGGATGGCACGGTGGCACTGTGGTTAGCACTGCTGCCTCACAGCTACAGGGACCCGGGTTTGATTCCGGGCGTGGGTCACTGTCTGTGTGGAGTTTGCACATTCTCCCCATGTCCACGTGAGTTTCCTCCGGGTGCTCCGGTTTCCTCCCACAGTCCAAAAATGAACAGGTTAGGCGGATTGGCCATGGTAAATTGCCACTTAGTGTCAGGGGGATTAGCTAGTGTAAGTGCATCGGGGTTATGGGGATAGGGCCAGGGTGGAATGGTGCTCAGTACAGACTCAATGGGCTGAATGGCCTCCTTCTGCACTGTAGGATTCTATGATCATAGAAACCCTACAGTGCAGAAAGAGGCCATTTGGCCCATCGAGTCTGCACCACCACAACCCCACCCAGGCTCTACCCCCTTATTCCTACATATTTACCCGCTAATCCCTCTAACCTACGCATCCCAGGACACTAAGGGGCAATTTTAGCATGGCCAATCAACCTAACCCGCACATCTTTGGACTGTGGGAGGAAACCAGAGCACCTGGAGGAAACCCACGCAGACATGAGGAGAATGTGCAAACTCCGCACAGTTACCCAAGGCCGGAATTGAACCCGTGTCCCTGGCGCTGTGAGGCAGCTGTGCCAAATACTGTGACATCGTGCTACCCTCATCAAGGTTGAAACAGCAATGTGTTTAATAATTCACTTTTAGTATTGGCAAATCGTTAATTATAAACACCCAGAGTAACACCACATCCAAATTTTAATGAGGACCTAAAAATGGCTTGTTAACTCCACAGGGTCTTACAGACAGCAAAGATATTTCTTTCTAACTGAGGAAAAACTTGGCATCTCTTTCATACCGTTTTCTTTTATGGCATTCTACCTGTTGGATACAGGCCTATCTGAACCTTTTTGATGGCTATTGTGTATGCACCAATCAACTTATGATGCATAAAGAATTACGAAGTAGTCTTGGTAACCTGAACACTGGGGAACTTTTTATTGTAGGTGTGCACTGTTCCAGAGTCCGATCTCAGACTGCTCAATTGGGTCCAATGCCTGGGGCGAGCTAATTGTCCAGGGATCACTCTGATATAGTCATAGAGTCATAGAGGTTTACAGCATGGAAACAGGCCCTTCGGCCCAACTTGTCCATGCCACCCCTTTTTTTTTAACCCCTAAGCTAGTCATGGTGGCACAGTGGTTAGCACTGAGCCAGGAACCTGGGTTCAATTCCCAGCTTGGGTCACTGGCTGTGCGGAGTCCACACGTTCTCCCTGTGCCTGTGTGGGTTTCCTCCGGGTGCTCCGGTTCCCCCGCATAGTCTGAAAGACGTGCTGGTTAGGTGCATTGGCCATGCTAAATTCTCCCTCGGTGTACCCGAACAGGCACCGGAGTGTGGCGAATAGGGGATTTTCACAGTAACTTTATTGCAGTGTTAATGTAAGCCTACTTGTGATACTAATAAATAAACTTTATAAACTTTAAAGGGGCAGTATGCACCCCAAACCCCAACATACATAATATACATATATCACAATGGCCTAATTGTTCCAACCAATTGTCAAAGGGGGACAAAGACCCTGAGCCATTTCACACTACACCATTACTTCTGATTATCGCTTAACCCAAGCCTTGCATTAATTATATGTAGAAGCCTATTTTTACAATCACCTTGAACCTGAAATTTATCCTTTTCTATTTTATTTTAATTTGATTTGATTTATTATTGTCACATGTGTTAGCATGCAGTGAAAAGTATTGTTTCTTGCGCGCTATACAGACAAAGCATACCATTTATAGAGAAGGAAAGGAGAGAGTGCAGAATGTGGTGTTACAGTCATAGCTAGGGTGTAGAGAAAGATGAACTTAATGCAAGGTAGGTCCATTCAAAATTATGACGGCAGCAGGGAAGAAGCTGTTCTTGAGTCGGTTGGTACGTGACCTCAGACTTTTGTATCTTTTTCCCGACAAAAGAAGGTGGAAGAGAGAATGTCCGGGGTGCGTGGGGTCCTTAATTATGCTGGCTGTTTTTCCGAGGCAGAGGGAAGTGTAGACAGAGTCAGTGGATGGGAAGCTGGTTTGAGTGATGGATTGGGCTACATTCACAACCCTTTGTAGTTTATTGCGGCCTAATATCACTGAGAGGAAACGGCAGACTTTTCAAGGACACATTTTGAGTTAACTCTGCCTGCACAAGTGGTTTGTCTTTCATAGAATCCCTACAGTACAGAAGGAGGCCATTCGGCCCATCGAATCTTCACCAACCACAACCCCACTCAGGCCCTATCCCCACAACACCATGCATTTACCCTAGCTAGTCCCCCTGACTCTAAGGGGCAACTTAGCATGGCCAATCCACCTAACCTATACATCCTTGGAGTGTGACAGGAAACCGGAGCACCCGGAGGAAACCCACGCAGACACGGGGAGAATGTGCAAACTCCACACAGACAGTGACTCAAGCCGGGAATCGAACCCAAGTCCCTGGGGTTGTGAGGCAGCAGTGTTAATCACTGCGCCACTGTACCGCCCGAAAAAATCGGGTTGTTACATCTTTGTTAGAATCAAAATTAATGTAAAAAATGGCAATGTTCTTATACTCCCCATCCTTCTGGGATGTTGATAGCATGCAAAGGGGAAGAGGTCTGCCGAGATGAAACCCATGGATTCCCCCCACTCATAATCTTCATCCAGGCTCATGTCTAATGAACAGCCTCTGTGTGAGGTGCTGCAGGGCAGCCGCTGCCTGTGGGATGGGCAGGAGATGCCATCTCCGGGAGAAGAGATGGAGAATAGTGCGCTGAGATGCTGGATCTTGTGGGTCTTTTTCTTTACTTTTCAGTGTCTTCCTCCACCATGCTGCTTTTCTCAGCGCCTGGCACAACCCTGAGCAAACAAGTGTTACTTCATTTTGTAATTATTATGGTAGCAAAACAGATCATTTACACATTAATTAATAGATTTGTTTATGATATAGATGGGTTGACTTGTACTGGTCAACCATATGGTCAATTATTTATGGCGCTTTTGGAAAATGTATTAGCATGCAGTGTTTCTTGCGCGCTATATAGACAGAGCATACCATTCATAGAGAAGGAAACAAGAGAGTGCAGAATGTAGCGTTACAGTCATAGCTAGGATGTAGAGAAAGATCAACTTAATGCGAGGTAGGTCCATTCAAAAACCTGATTAAACAAAATATAAAAGCAAATCACTGCGGGATGCTGGAATCTGAAACCAAAAGAGAAAATGCTGGAAAATCTCAGCAGGTCTGGCAGCATCTGTAAGGAGAGAAAAGAGCTGACGTTTTGAGTCCAGATGACCCTTTGTCAAAGTCCTATTAAGCAAAGTATTAATTTTGCAAATAATCTATTAAGATTCTTAAAAATTAAGCCTTTGTTTTAAAAAAAATTAAGGGCACGATCTTACCACCCGCTCTCGCCACGCTCCCACTGCAGCAAGGCCGGAAAATTTTGGCGGCCAGCCAAATCTCCATTCACTGCGGCGGGATGGGAAAATCCCACCGGGATTCCGATCTCAGCCTTTGTTTTTCGGAACATTATTTTTTGCCCATGTTTATAATATGCTGATAACTGGCCTTTCAACCAACAGAGGGCGACAAGAGACTGTGAGGGTGAATTGAAATGGGCTTTTCTGTGGGGCAGGTTCTATGATGTGGAGATGCCGGCGTTGGACTGGGGTGGGCACAGTAAGAAGTCTCACAACGCCAGGTTAAAGTCCGACAGGTTTATTTGGTGGCACAAGCCACAAGCTTTCAGAGCGCTGCCCCTTCATCAGGTGAGTGGGAGTTCTGTTCACCATCTTGGTCAAGGCATGGTTCACTCAAACAGAACTCCCACTCACCCACGCAGACACGGGGAGAATGTGCAAACTCCACACAGACAGTGACCCAAGCCGGGAATCGAACCCAGGACCCTGGAGCTGTGAAGCAGCAGTGCTAACCACCGTGCTACCGTGCCACCCGTGGGTTGCACATTAGGCAATAACTGATGAGAAGAAAAATAACCTCGCCAGCATCACTGACATCTTTTGAACAAGTAAAAATCTGGTGAGGACCTGAGCTACGGAGACTTGGAAGGCACACAGTGTAACCCCTGTTCTCTGTACAGTTAACAACTGAGACATTTTGGGGACGATTCCCCCCAAAAAGGTTCTTAGCGCTGAATTGGCGGGAAAAATTCCCGGCTTGGGTCACTGTCTGTGTGGAGTTTGCACATTCTCCTCGTGTCTGTGTGGGTTTCCTCCGGGTGCTCCGGTTTCCTCCCACAGTCCAAAGATGTGCGGGTTAGGTCGATTGGCCACGCTAAAATTGCCCCTCAGTGTCCTGGGATGCGTAAATTAGAGGGATTAGCGGGTAAAATATGTAGGGATATGGGAGTAGGGCCTGGGTGGGATTGTGGTCGGTGCAGACTCGATGGGCCGAATGGCCTCTTTCTGTACTGTAGGGTTTCTATGATTTCTATGAAAAATGGTGTAATTCACAATTGTTTTTTCAGTGGGAGTTCAGATTCGAAGCTCCCACACTGTGCAATGCAGAGGTCGCAATTGTGAATATCATTAAAAGTTCGGGGAGGGCGGGGCCCCTTCATGCCAGAGTCTGACGGTTCTGGAACTCTGCGCGTGCGGAGTGGCTCCAATCTGTCAGACTGCAGTTTGTTGGCCAGCTCGATCACTGGCCAGCCCGGGACCCCCGCAGTGCTACCCCTCGCGACACCCCCATGGCCCAATCGCGGCCTGATCGTGGGCCGCACAAGCATTCCCGGGCCAGCCCCAGCCCTCCCCCCTCCCGGAGCCCCACAATCTCCAGCACTGCCACCCACCCCCCCCCAGCAGTGACAATCCCCCACCCCCACTGGCAGATGCCCCCGCTAACCCCTCCCCGGGAGGCAGACCCCCCCCCCCAGCAGACTGCCCCCCACCCCCCCCAGCCCTCTCCGTTCGCTGGCCTTCCTCCAGCCCCAATCGATCCCAATGCAGAGTGGCAGCAGGACACTCCCACCCCCACCGATTGCCCCCAGGCCCTGTCCACAATAGCTCCGCCCCTGGGCCCCACCCCCTTGGCACTGCCCCATAGGCCCCACCCCCTTGGCACTGCCCCATAGGCCCCACCCCCTTGGCACTGCCCCATAGGCCCCACCCCATTGGCACTGCCCCATATGCCCCACCCCCTTGCCACTGCCCCCTAGGCCCCACCCCCTTGGCACTGCCCCCTAGACCCCACCCCCTTGGCACTGCCCCATAGGCCCCAACCCCTTGGCACTGCCCCCTAGGCCCCACCCCCTTGGCACCGCCCCTAGGCCCCACCCCCTTGGCACTGCCCCATAGACCCCACGCCCTTGGCACTGCCTGATGCCCAGTGGGCAGTGCCAAGGTGCCCTCTGGGCATGGGCACTTTGCCCCTTGGGCAGTGCCAGAGGGCCCATGTCCAGGAGGCATCACCCCCCACTGCCCGACACTTGGGGGTGTCCTGATTGCCCCCCTTCACTCCAGCGGGGTCTCCTACTAGTTCCCCGAAAGTGGGGAGCTACTCTAAACCCCTGCAGAATGAAATACCCTTGGCGGGGTGGGAGATGCTATTGAGCCCGGAGAATTCAACCACTTTCATGTTCCCTCCAAGCCACACACCATCCTGACTTGGAACTGTCACTGGGTCAAAGTAAGACCATAAGACCATAAGACATAGGAGGAGAATTAGGCCACTCGGCCCATTGAGTCTGCTCCACCATTCAATCATGACTGATATTTTTCTCATCCCCATTCTCCTGCCTTTTCCCCATAACCCCTGATCCCCTTATTAATCAAGAACATATCTATCTCTGTCTTAAAGACACTCAGTGACTTGACCGCCACAGCCTTCTGCGGCAAAGAGTTCCATAGATTCACCACTCCCTGGCTGAAGAAATTCCTCCTCATCTCTGTTTTAAAGGATCGTCCCTTTAGCCTGAGGTTGTGCCCACTTGTTCTAGTTTTCCTACTCTATCCAGGCCTCGCAGTATCCTGTAAGTTTCAATAAGACCCCCCTCATCCTTCTAAACTCCAACGAGTACAGACCCAGAGTCCTCAACCGTTCCTCATACGACAAGCGCTTCATTTCAGGGATCATTCTTGTGAACCTTCTCTGGGGTCCAGGTAAGAAGCCTCACAACACCAGGTTAAAGTCCAACAGGTTTATTTGGTAGCAAATACCATAAGCTTTCGGAGCGCTGCTCCTTCGTCAGATGGAGTGGATATCTGTTCTCCAACAGTGCACAGACACAGAAATCAAGTTACAGAATACTAATTAGAATGCAAATCTCTACAGCCAGCCACCCCCCCACCCCCCCCGGTTAATTTGATTTAGTTTATTTGGTTGGCCAAAAAGATTGGTTCAACAGACATTCTAGGGCCAATAGGCTATCTCCTTAACCAATGAGATTTAAGCATTCAATAACTGCAGGAATGACAGAGAAGAAATAGGATGGATTTGGGAAAATCGGTTACAGAAATAGAAATAGAATGGGAAAGAAAGATTGGATGAAGAGTGAAGAAAAGAGACAGAAAGCAAATGTAAGTTTTTTTTTAATTTTGAGGGACTTTCATTGCGCTCTTTCTCTCTGAGGTTCCAAAGTTGAATGGCATTGCAGGAATATAAATCTCAACAGGCCCTTACATCGTTAAGTACCTGTCCTAACTTTACACCATGCGTTTCATTTTTTCACTGCCAAATTCTTGAGTGTTTTTCTAAAGCTACAATTAACAACTCACAGGGTCGACCCTCCTCGACACCGATTACTGATAGGGATGGCACAGTGGTTAGCACTGCTGCCTCACAGCGCCAGGGACCCAGGTTCGATTCCCGGCTTGGGTCACTGTCTGTGTGGAGCTTGCACATTTTCCCCGTGTCTGCGTGGGTTTCCTCCGGGTGCTCCAGTTTCCTCCCACAGTCCAAAAATGTGCGGGTTAGGGTGATTGGCCATGCTAAATTGCTCCTTAGTGTTAGAGGGATGTTAGGGGTACTAGTAGGGTAAATACATGAGATTACGGGGAGAGGACCAGGATGGGATTGTTGTCAGTACAGGTTCGATGGGCTGAGTGGCCTTTGCTATGATTCTAAGAACAGCATACATATTAAAATTGTTACGAGCTATTCGGCAAATTCTGGGTGTTAGGAATAGGTGGGGGAAATTGTGAGGTGTCATTATTGTAAAAATACATAACAGAATGAATAAGTAAGAAGGTAACCATGGGTTCCCAAAGCAGTGGCATGGCTGAAAATGGAAAGGAATGGAAAATCTTTTACCCCTTACGAACGTCTGTGAACCAAAGCACCTGTCTCTATCTCAGCATGAAACCACCTTGCTTATCCCCCAACCGTAAATTTAAAAGTTGTTCCACAAACACTGAGACCAGTATTGCAGATCAGATTAGATAAGATTAGATTATGTCAGTGCTGCAGCACTGCTATGGGATGTGCACTTTGCTGTTATTTAACCCCACACTGGCCTGAAGTAAATTACATCTCCAATTGATGTTGCTGGGCTCGGTAACATTGGGGTTATTTATTTGCCACACAACCAAGCAGTATGTACTTCCTCTTTGAAGAAAGGGGTTTTGCATTGTTCGAACAGGAAGTGACTGTGACAAGAAGGTTCTCCCAACTGCTGTTTTTATTAAACCACAAAGTAGGTGTCCTTAAAGTGGGGAAACAGTGCTAAATCTCCCATACGTGCTTTTTTAACTTTGAAAATCATGATGGGTTTTGATAGGGTTTTGAAATAAGGAGATGCTGTTTCCAATGGAAGAAGAGTAGGCAAGCAGAGGGCATGAAAATAGCATGTCTCAGGTTACCTGAATGCTTGATACAAAGTAACAATGCAATAAGTGTATTTGATACAAAGGTAACAGTGCAAATCCTGTACCTGATGCAAAGTATCAGTGCAATTACTATATTTAATACAAATATTAGTGCAATTTCTTGGTACAATGTATCAGTGCAACTCCTTTACTTGATACAAAGTATCAGTGCAATTGCCATACTTGATACAAAGTATCAGTGTAATTAGTGTACTTGATACAAAGTGTTCAGTGCAATTTATTTACTTGATACAAAGTATTAGTGCAATTCATTCACTTGATACAAAGTATCAGTGCAACTGTAATATTTGAAATAAAGTTTCAGTGTAATTAATGTACTTGATACAAAGTATCAGTGCAATTTCTTGACTTGATACAAAGTATCAGTGCAATTTCTGTACTTGATATATTTTTTATTCATTTGTGGAACATGGGCACCACTGGCTGGCCAGCATTTAATGTCCAGCCCTATTTTCCCTTGAGAAGGTGGTGCTGAGCTGCCTTCTTGAAACGCTGCAGTCCACATGCTGTGGATTGACCCACAATGCCGTGAGAGAGAGAATTCCAGGATTTTGTCCCAGCGACTGTGAAGTAATAGCGATATATTTCCAAGTCAGGATGGTGAGTGGCTTGGAGGGGAACTTGCAGGTGGTGGTGTTCCCACATATCTGCTGTCCTTGTCATTCCAGATGGAAGTGGTCATGGGCTTGGAAGGTGCTGTGTAAAGATCTTTGGTGAATTGCTGCAGTGTGTCTTGTAAATAGTACACACACTGCTGCTACTGAGTGTCGGTGGTGGAGCGAGTGGATGTTTGTGGATGTGATGCCAATCAAACGAGTTGCTTTGTCCTGGATGGTATCAAGCTTCTTGAGTTTTATTGGAGTTGCACCCATCCAGGCAAGTGGGGAGTATTCCATCAACTCTTGGCCTGTGCCTTGTAGATGTTGGACAGGCTTTAGGGAGTCAGAAGGTGATTTACTCGTTGCAGTATTCCTAGTCTCTGACCTGCTCTTGCAGTCACTGTGTTTGTGTGGTGAGTCTAGTTGAGTTTCTTGTCATTGGTAACCTCAAGGATGTTGTTAATGGTGGATTCAGTGATGGTAACGCCATGAAGTGTCAAGGGGCAGTGGTTAGAGTGTCTCTTTTTAGTGATGGCCATTGCCTGGCATTTGTGCAGAACGAATGTCAGTCCAAGTCTGGATATTGTCCAGATGTTGTTGCATATGAACATTGACTGCTTCAGTATCTGAGGAGTCGCAAACGGTGCTGAACATTATGCAATCATTGGCGAACATCTCCACTTCTGACCATATGACGGAGGGAAGGTCATTGATGAAGCAGCTGAAGATGGTTGGACATAGGACACTCCCCTGAGGGACTCCTGCAGAGATATACTGGAACTGAGATGACTGACCCTCCACAACCACAACACAAAGATCATGAATGTAGCCTAATCCATCACGCAAACCAGCCTCCCATCCATTGACTCTGTCTCCACTTCCCGCTGCACCAACAAAGCAGCCAGCATAATTAAGGACCTCACGCACCCCGGACATTCTCTCTTCCACCTTCTTCCATTGGGAAAAAGGTACAAAAGTCTGAGGTCACGTACCAACCAACTCAAGAACAGCTTCTTCCCTGCTGTCAGACTTTTGAATGGGCTTACCTTGCATTAAGTTGATCTTTCTCTACACCCTAGCTATGACTGTAACACTACATTCTGCACTCTCTCATTTCCTTCTCTAGGAATGGTATGTTATGTATAGTACGCAAGAAACAATACTTTTCACTGTATGTTAATACATGTGACAATAATCAAATCAAATCAAATCTTCCTATGTACGAGGCTGACTCTATCCAGAGTTTACCCCCTGATGCCCATTGATTCCAGTTTTGCTAGAGCTCATTGATGCCACACTCAGTGGAATGCAGCCTTGATGTCAAGGGTTGTCACTCAACTCACCTCACCTCAAAGTATCAGTGCAATTCCTGCACTTGATACAAAGTAACAGTACAGTTTCGACATCTGACACAAAGTATCAGTTTCTGTGTTTGATACAAAGTATCAGTGCAGTTGCTGATTTGATGCAAAATATCAGTGCAATTGGTGCAATTGATACAAAGTATCAGTGCAGCTGGAGTAATTGATACAAAGTATCAGTGCAGTTGGTGATTTGATACAAAGTATCAGTGCAGTTGGTGATTTGATACAAAGTATCAGTGCAGCTGGAGTAATTGATACAAAGTAACAGTGCAGTTGGTGATTTGATACAAAGTATCAGTGCAGTTGGTGATTTGATAGAAAGTAACAGTGCAGTTGCTGATTTGGTACTGTTGTACCTGTTAATTCTCAGATACTTTCGATCAGTTTGCTTACTCTAAGGTTTTACCCCGGCGTCCTTATTTGCAAGATGGACAAAGGACAAACACAAGTAAGGGTTCAACAAGTTTATTAATAATAACACTATTAACCCTTAAATTACCCACATAAAACAAGAGGATACCCCAGCAGATTCAAGTATACTACCCGTAAAGATGGTTTGGTTGAACTGCAGGCTCGATTCTCTGAGTCCCTCTGGTCCGTCGTCACGAAGGTGAGTCTCGATGGCAGCTTCTTCCTTCCTTCCTTCTCTGGTCAGTCTTCCAAATGGTCACAGCCACCTCCCTTGTCAAGTCTTCACTTCTGTGTGACTCGAAGTGTGTCCCTTTATCCCCCAGCCTGCTTACCTTTCCAGAAATTTCTCTGGCTTCCGGCCAATGAGGTCCCAGGAGGGGATTCCAATACCCAGTGGGTTTCTTGATGTCTGCCTGACAGGACACCAGGGTCCACCCCCCAGGTGTCCATCTCCATGTTGTTGAACGTGTTATCAGGTAAGGTATCTACAGGAACTCTTGGTGACAGAAAGTCTGGCCCGATCTGGGCTTCTAACAATAGACCGATGCATTTCAATGAGGTGCCATGATCTCCTGCTAAGTATCAGTAGAGTGCAAATTACCTTTGATGGGTGGTTGATGGGTCAGGCACAGACACGTCTGTGTATTTGTATAATTGGCCTGCCTGAGGTTTGACTGTGTTTGATTTCAATATGTCCAATTCTTTAATTTAGGATGTCCAATTTTATCAGCCTTAAAACTAGGCCCTGTTTATATCACCACAATACACAGTAACAGTACAGCTGGTATAATTCCCAGGTCAGAAATGACAAACACAAGGGGTCACAAGTTCAAGGTAAGGGGGGCAAGGTTCAATACAGATATGCGGGGGACGTTTTTTACACAGAGGGTGGTGGGGGCCTGGAATGCACTACCAAGCAAGGTGGTTGAGGCAGACACGCTAGGATCATTTAAGACTTATCTAGATAGCCACATGAACAGACTGGGAATAGAGGGATACAAACAGATGGTCTAGTTAGGAACAGTGCAGGCTTGGAAGGCCGAAGGGCCTGTTCCTGTGCTGTATTGTTCTTTGTTCTTTGATACAATGTAACAGTGCAGTTGCTGATTTGTTACAAAGTTTTCATGCAGTTGGTGCAATTGATGCAACGCACTGACACATTGTATGGCCGCCATGATGTGGAGATGCTGGCGTTGGACTGGGGTAAGCACAGAAAGCAGTCTCACAACACCAGGTTAAAGTCCAACAGGTTTCTTTGGTAGCACAAGCCACAAGCCACAAGCTTTCGGAGCACTGCCCCTTCATCAGGTGAGTGGGATTTCAGTTCACAAACAGGGGATATATAGATACAAACTCAATTTATAAGATAATGGTTGGAATGCGAGTCTTTACAGGTAATCAAGTCTTAAAGGTACAGACAATGTGAGTGGAGAGAGGGTTAAGCAGAGGTTAAAGAGATGTGTATTGTCTCCAGCCAGGACAGTTAGTGAGATTTTGCAAGCCCAGGCAAGTCGTGGGGGTTACAGATAGTGTGACATGAAACCAAGATCCTGGTTGAGGCCGTCCTCATGTGTGCGGAACTTGGCTATCAGTTTTTGCTCAGCGATTCTGCGTTGTCGTGTGTCATGAAGGCCGCCTTGGAGAATGCTTACCCGAAGATCAGAGGCTGAATGCCCATGACTGCTGAAGTGTTTCCCAACAGGAAGAGAACACTCCTGCCTGGTGATTGTCGAGCAGTGTTCATTCATCCGTTGTTGTAGCGTCTGCATGGTCTCCCCAATGTACCATGCCTCGGGACATCCTTTCCTGCAGCGTATCAGGTAGACAACATTGGCCCAAGTTGCAAGAGTATGTACCGTGTACCTGGTGGATGGCGTTCTCACGTGAGATTATGGCATCCGTGTTGATGATCCAACACGTCTTGCAGAGGTTGCTGTGGCAGGGTTGTGTGGTGTCGTGGTCACTGTTCTCCTGAAGGCTGGGTAGTTTGCTGCGGACAATGGTCTGTTTGAGGTTGTGTGGTTGTTTGAAGGCAAGAAGTGGGGGTGTGGGGATGGCCTTGGCGAGATGTTCATCTTCATTGATGACATGTTGAAGGCTCCGGAGAAGATGGTGTAGCTTCTCCGTTCCGGGGAAGTACTGGACGACGTAGGGTACTCTGTCCACCGTGTCCCGTGTTTGTCTTCTGAGGAAGTCAGTGCGGATTTTCACTGCGGTGCATCGGAACTGTCGATCGATGAGTTGAGCGCCATATCCTGTTCTTATGAGGGCATCTTTCAGCGTCTGGAGGTGTCTGTTGCGATCCTCCTCATCCGAGCAGATCCTGTGTATATGGAGGGCTTGTCCATAGGGGATGATTTCTTTAACGTGTTTAGGGTGGAAGCTGGAGAAGTGGAGCATCGTGAGGTTATCCGTGGGCTTGCGGTACAGTGAGGTGCTGAGGTGACTGTCCTTGATGGAGATGCGTGTGTCCAAGAATGCAACCGATTCCGGAGAGTAGTCCATGGTGAGTCTGATGGTGGGATGGAACTTGTTGATGTCACCATATAGTTGTTTCAGTGATTGTTCACCATGAGTTCAAAGGAAGAAAATGTCATCGATGTATCTAGTGTATCGCATCGGTTGAAGGTCATGTGCGGTGAAGAAGTCTTGTTCGAACCTGTGCACAAAGATGTTGGCATATTGAGGTGCAAATTTGCTCCCCATGGCTGTTCCGTGTGTCTGGATGAAGAAGCAAACCACCCAGCCTTCAGGAAAACAGTGACCGTGACACCACACAACCTTGCCACAGCAACCTCTGCAGATCATCGTCACGGATGCCATCATCTCACGTGAGAACACCATCCACCAGGTACATGGTACATACTCTTGCAACTTGGCCAATGTTGTCGACCTGATACGGTGCAGGAAAGGATGTCCCGAGGCATGGTACATTGGCGAGACCATGCAGACGCTACGGCAACGGATAAATGAACACCACTCGACAATCAGCAGGCAGGAGTGTTCCCTTCCTGTCGGGGAACACTTCAGCGGTCACGGGCATTCGGCCTCTGATGTTCGGGGAAGCGTTCTCCAAGGCGGCCTTCACGCCACACAACGCAGAATCGCTGAGCAGAGACTGATAGCCAAGTTCCGCACACTTGAGGACGGCCTCAACCAGGATCTTGGGTTCATGTCACACTATCTGTAACCCCCACGACTTGAATGGGCTTGCAAAATCTCACTAACTGTCCTGTTTGGAGACAATGCACATCTCTTTAACCTGTGCTTGCCTCTCTCTCCACTCACATTGTCCGTACCTTTAAGACTCGCATTCCAACTATTATCTTGTAAATTGAGTTTGTGTCTTTATGTGCCCTGTTTGTAAACTGAAATCCCACTCACCTGAGCTTTTTTCCCAGGGTGGAAGAGTCAATTTAAGGTGCAAGGGGCAAGATTTAATCATAGAATCATAGAAGAAATCATAGAAATCCTACAGTGCAGAAGGAGGCCATTCGGCCCATCGAGTCTGCACCGACCACAATCCCACCCAGGACCTACCCCCACATATTTACCCGCTAATCCCTCTAACCTACGCATTTTAGGATTCTAAGGGGCAATTTTTAACCTGGCCAATCAACCTAACCCACACATCTTTGGACTGTGGGAGGAAACCGGAGCACCCGGAGGAAACCCACGCAGACACGAGGAGAATGTGCAAACTCCACACAGACAGTGACCCGAGCCGGGAATCGAACCCGGGACCCTGGAGCTGTGAAGCAGCAGCAGTGCTAACCACTGCGCTACCGTGCCGCCCTTCAAAGGAGATGTACGAGGCAGATTTTTTACACAGAGGATAGTGGGTACCTAGAACATGTTGCCGGGGGAAGGTATTGGAAGCAGAAACGGTAGTGACTTTTAAGGGGCGTCTTGACAAGTACATGAATAGGACGGGAATAGAGGGATATGGTGCCCGGAAGGGCGGGGGGCTTTAGTTAAGTCGGGTAGCAGCAAGGTCGGCACGGTAGCACAGTGGATAGCACTGCTGCTTCACAGCTCCAGGGACCTGGGTTCGAATCCCGGCTCGGGTCACTGTCTGTGTGGAGTTTGCACATTCTCCTCGTGTCTGCGTGGGTTTGCTCCGGGTGCTCCGGTTTCCTCCCACAGTCCAAAGATGTGTGGGTTAGGTTGATTGGCCAGGCTAAAAATTGCCCCTTAGTGTCCTGGGATGCGTAGGTTAGAGGGATTAGCGGGTAAAATATGTAGGGATATGGGGGTAGGGCCTGGGTGGGATTGTGGTCGGCGCAGACTTGATGGGCCGAATGGCCTCTTTCTGTACTGTAGGGTTTCTATGATTTCTGTGATGAAGGTCGGTGCAGGCTTGGAGGGCCGAAGGGCCTGTTCCCGCGCTGTAATTTTCTTTGCACTGATGAAGGGGCAGCGCTCCGAAAGCTCGTGCGACCAAACAAAGCTGGCGGACTTCTAACCCTGCGTTGTGAGGCTTCTTGCATTGCGTGGCTGCAGAGTTTGGAGGCGGGGCTTGGGATGGGGGGAATGATTGACAGGGAGGTGGGCGGGGGCTGAAGCTCCTCCCCCACCCCAACCCCCCCAGCCAGACGAGCCTCCTTCCCGCCGGCCAATGAGCGGGGCGAGATGCGGGCGAGCCTCTGGCACGTGAGGCGGGCGCTGCCAGCATGGAGCGCGTGAGCGGCAGAGCGCGAGCGAGAGGAGCCTGTCCCGCCGGAGCTGAGCTGTGCCCAGCCTGATATGAAACAACAGGGCGAACCGTGCAAACAAGTCACACACACGCCGTGTGCAAGGACAGCGGGGGCCGCCAGATGTTTCCTACGGCTGCATTGCAATTCCCTGTGGAAATTCAGGTCAGAGAGCGTCATTGCAAAATAACAAATAGTGCTCGCCAAATATAAAGCTAATGATTGCAATGACAGGAATGTTTCCCCCCTCCCCCCCCCCTCTCTCCCCCTCTCTATCTCCCCCTCTCTCCCCTCGCTGCAGCAGCTTAAAATTGTTCAAATTCTTTTTATTTTAAAAAAATGCTTTGATTCACGTCTTTGGAAAGATTTGGAGAATTAAATCTCCCGTGTCTGATTCTACTGAAAATGTAACTTTCCTTCAACTTGTAGCAAATTGTGTTTAATTTTGTTGCTTTTTTTTTGTGTGTTGCCAGACGGAAGGAGGAAATATGTTTGCAACTTTTTTGTTACCCCCCCCCCTCTCTCTCTGTAATTTGATACTGTGGCTGTGATTGACAGCAGCAGCCACCAATGGGGTTGTTTGGGGACTATCCTCTTTCCTCATTGGCCCCACAAGCCCCAATCGGCTTGGGGCTGGGGGGCGGGCCCTGTGCCTGTGTGTGGCTGATGCAATGTAAACCCCCAGGAGCTGTCACAAGGCAGCTGGACACTACTCGCCTTTCCCTGAGACAGGAGGAGAGGGGAGGGGGAGACTCCTACCCTTTTTTTTAAAGCAGGGTGAGGTACACTGGTTGGCATCGCAGTGTCGGCACCCCCCCCCCCCCGCCCCCCCGCAACCCCTTCCGGGGTTTAAATTTTAAAGTTTATTAGTGTCACAAGGCGGCTTACATTAACACCGCAATGATGTGGAGATGCCGGCGTTGGGACTGGTGGGTGGGCACGGTAAGAAGTCTCACAACACCAGGCTAAAGTCCGACAGGTTTATTTGGTCGCACGAGCTTTCGGAGTGTCACTCTTTCTTTAGGTGACTGGGAGTTGGGTTCACAAACTATATATATGACACTGCAGATTAAGTTAATGTGAGAATACCCTGGTCGCCACTCTCCGGCGCATGTTCGGGTACAAAGAACAGAAACTTTCAGCACAGGAACAGGCTCTTCGGCCCTCCAAGCCTGCAGTGGCCATGCTGCCCGACTGAACTAAAACCTTCCGGGGCCCGTATCCCCCTATTCCCATCCTATTCATGTATTTGTCAAAACGCCCCAAACACTGAGTACACTGAGGGAGAATTTAGCATGGCCGACGCACCTAGCCAGCATGTCTTTCAGGGGCAGCACGGTGGCACAGTGGTTAGCACTGCTGCCCCACAGCGCCAGGGACCTGGGTTCGATTCCTGGCTTGAGTCACTGTTTGTGGATTTTGCACATTCTCCCCATGTCTGCGTGGGTTTCCTCCGGATGCTCCGGTTTCCTCCCACAGGCTAAAGATGTGCAGGTTAGGTGCATTGGTCATGCTAAATGGCCCCTTAGTGTCCTGGGATGCATAGTTAGAGGGATTAGCGGGGTAAATATGTGAGCTTATGGGGATAGGTCCTAGGTGGGGTTAATGTTGGTGCAGACTCAGTGGGCCGAATGGCCCCCTTCTGCACTGTAGGATTTCTATTATTCTTTCTATGATTCACCATGTCTGTGTGGAGGAACCCCACACAGACATGGGGAGAACTTGCAGACGCCGCGCAGACAGTGACTCAAGCTAGGAATCGAACCCGGGTTCCTGGCGCTGTGGGGCAGCAGTGCTCACCGCTGTGCTGCCATGCGTTCAATTCTGGTCTTGCCTGACTGTCTGTGTGGAATTTGTACATTCTCCCCGTGTCTGCATGGGTTTCGTCCAGGTGCTCCGGTCCAGAGATTTGCAGGTTAGGTGGATTGGCCATGCTGAATTGCCTTTTGGTGACCCAAGATGTGTAGCTTGGGGGGGATCAGCGGGGCAACAGAGATAGAGCCTGGACGGGTTGCTCTGTTGGAGAGTCAGTGCAGACACAATGGGCCGAATGGCATACTTCCACATTGTAGGGATTCTATGATGCCTGAAGAAACAGTATAACAAGGACTAACATCTACCCCTTGGTGTCAGCCAGCACACTCAAGAAAAATGCATCCAGCGAGGATGAATTCAAGTTCAGCCATGTTACCCATGGTCCATCCACCCAGGTTAGGTTGATTGGTCATGTTAGATTGCCCCATAGTGTCCCAAGAAGTTAGGGGGAATTAGTGGTAAATACATGGAATTTGTATGTTCTCCCCATGTCTGCGTGTGTTCCTTCCAGGTGCTCTGACTTTCTCCCACAATCCAAAGGTCTGTGGGTTAGGTGGATCGGCTGTGCTTAATTGCCCTTTAGTGTCAGGGGAATTAGCAGGGAAAATGCATGTGGTTACAGGAATAGGGCCTGCGTGGGATTGTCAGTGCAGCCTCAATGGGCCAAATGGCCTCCTTTAGCGTTGGAGGGATTCTATGAGCAGGACTTTCCAACCTCACTCGTCCCAAAACTGTAAAATACCTCCTGAGATCAAAGGCCCTTTCCATGGTCCACCACTCACCTACTCTGATTCCTGTGGCGGGCGGGCCAATAAAATTCCAGCCTATGATTCTATTCTATTCTGTTCTAAGACGAGGCAAAAAAAGGGCACTTCCTATTTAGCCTTGTAGATTTAAATCACCGAGAAAATTAGGACTTATTTTTACTCATTCAAATCTCCTCCTTCCAAGACTGAAATACTTTGTGTTCTTCTATAGTCACACAGCGCAGAAAACGCTATCGAGTCTGCACCGACAATAACTACCACTGAAGACATGCTAATCCCATTTTTCAGCACTTGTAACATGTCCTTGAATATTATGATATTTCAAGTGCTCATCCGAATACTATTTAATGGTTTGTAAGGTTTCCGGCCTCCACTACCTTCCCAGGCAGTACATTCCAGATTCCCTCCACCCTCTGACTGAAGTTATTTTCTCAAATCACCACTGAATCTCCTACCCCCTTACTCTCAAACTATGCCCCCTCATGACTGACCCCCTCAACCAAGGGAAACAGCTGCTCCCTACTCCTTACCGTGCGGCACGGTAGCACAGTGGTTAGCACTGCTGCTTCACAGCTCCAGGGACCTGGGTTCGATTCCCGGCTTGGGTCACTGTCTGTGTGGAGTTTGCACATTCTCCTCGTGTCTGCGTGGGTTTCCTCCGGGTGCTCCGGTTTCCTCCCACAGTCCAAAGATGTGCGGGTTAAGTTGCCCTTAGTGTCCTGAGATGCTTAGGTTAGAGGGATTAGTGGGTAAATTTGTAGGGCTATGGGGGTAGGGCCTGAGTGGAATTGTGGTCGGTGCAGACTCGATGGGCTGAATGGCCTCTTTCTGTACTGTAGGGTTTCTATGATTTCTACTCGCCCTGTCCATATCCCTCATAATCTTGCACACCCGCAATCATGTTCCCCTCAGCCTTCTCTGTTCTAAAGAAAACAATCCGAGACTATCCAGTCTCTCCTCATAGCTCAAACGCTCCATCCCAGGCAACATTCTGCTGAACCTCCTCTGTACCCCCTCTAGTGCTATCATAGGGTGAATTGTTTCATCATACACTCATGTCACGATTTCAGTATCACACTTTGAAAATCACTGGGCTTTGTTATCTTGCCTGCAGACCTGTTCAGCATCAGGAAATAGGCTCATTTGACCTCGGGAGTCTCCTTTTCAGCAGGAGCCGAACAGTGCAGCCTTATAGGTGATGCCAGAGCACACGGCGTAATCCCAAAAGGATACGTTTTGAATTACTGCTTGTGTCCTTGTTGGAAAGGTTATTTACTCATTGAAATTGCTGGACCTCCGCAATGTCCTTACAGTTTATGTTATCAGTGTCACAAGTAGGCTTACATTAACACTGCAATGCAGTTACTGTGAAAATCTCCCTAGTCGTCACATTCCGATGCCTGTTCAGGTCCACGGAGGAAGAATTTAGCATGGCCAACGCACCTAACCAGCACGTCTTTCGGACTGTGGGAGGAAGCCCACGCGGGAGAATGTGCAAACTCCACACAGACAGTGACCCAAGCTGAGAATCAAACCCGGGTCCCTGGTGCTGTGAGGCAGCAGTGCCACCCGGCCATTTTTTCTTTTATATATTCGTTTGTGGGACATGGGTGTAAGTGGCTGACCAGCATTTATTGCCCATTCCTAGTTGCCTGAGGGCAGTTGAGAATCAACCACATTGCTGTGTCTCTGGAGTCACATGTAGGCCAGATTAGGTAAGGACGGCAGATTTCCTTCCCTAAAGGACATTAGTGAACCAGATGGATTTTTCCAACAATCGACAATGGTTTCATGATCATCAATAGATGATTTTTTTTTATTGAATTCAAATTCCACCATCTGCCATGGCGGGATTCGAACCCGGGTCCCCAGAATATTAGTTGAGTTTCTGGATTAATCGTCTAGCGATAATACCACTAGGCCATCGCCTCCCTGTGCTAGGTGCTAGCTTAGAGTGCAAAGCCAATTGAGTGTTTCAGCTGGAAATCCAGTGTCATAACTGGATCTGCCCACTTTTTCAGAATTTTTACCTATTTCCAGAATTTAAAAAAAAAATCCTGTAGTCCTCCTTATGCCCCTTTGTCATGTACTTTAATCTGACCCAGAAGACAAACAAACACAAGAATCATAGAATCCCTACAGTGCAGAAGACCATTCAGCCCGTTAGGCCTGCACTGACAATAATCCCACCCAGGTCCTATCCCCGTAACCCCACGTATTTACGCTGCTAATCCCCTTGACACGAAGGGGCAATTTAGCATGGCCAAATCAAGCTAGCCCCCACATATCTTTAGACTATGGGAGGAAACCGGAGTACCCAGAGGAAACCCACACAGTCACGGGGAAAATGTGCAAGCTCCAGACAGTCAGTGACCCGAGATTGGAATTGAACCCAGGTCCCTGGCACTGTGAGGCAGCAACGCTAGCCACTGAGGTTACAAGGGTTCATCCAGAGCTGCTGTGTAACCAGTTTACTAGATTTGTGTGCAGACCCTGTGTTGTTTTTCCTCTTTCTCCCCTCTCCACTTCATTTTCTTGTTTAGTATCTCACTTTCATATTCTCTCACTTGTGGAAATTCTTCACTTTTGCTCTGAGCTTCCTCCAATGGTCTACGTATGGGTGAGAGTTTGAGGTATTGGGAGAAGCACATTGTTTAAACCCAAAGTATTATTATGGTCTCTAACAGTAAATATTTTCTTGGGGCCAGAGCAGACAAATAGATTTGTGAGCAGCCAATGTATCTGCTATTATCCAGAGTGAAGCTATTAATAGGTAATTGATAATGAGGTCCAGCAATTATAACCAAGAACTCTCTAAAATAAACTGCGGATGCTGGAAAGACTCAGCAGGTCTGGCAGCATCTGTGGAGAAAGAAAGAGTTAACGTTTCGAGTCCGATAAGACATTTCACTCTTTTTCTCTGCGCTAGCCACTGAAATTATTCTCTTGCTGCCATTTCTCCACGAAAAGTATACTGAATTTTTCATTCATGGGACATGGACGTCGCTGGCTGGCCAGTATTTATTGCCCATCCCTGGCTGCCCTTGGAGGGCAGTTAAACATTGAAACTGGAAGCAGGAGTAGGCCTTTCAACCCTCCGAGCCTGCTCCACCATTCATTTTGATCATGGCTGATCATCAAATTCAATATCCTGATCCCCCATATCCCTTGATCCCTTTAGCCCCAAGAGCTATATCTAATTTCTTCTTGAAATCAGACAAGGTTTTGGCCTCAACTATATACTGTGGTAGTGAATTCCACACATTCACCATCCTCTGGGTGAAGACATTTCTCCTCGCCTCAGCTCTAAAAGGTTTACCCCTTATCCTCAAACTATGACCCCTAGTTCCATTGGGGACATTCTTTCTGAATCTACCCTGCGTTGCCTCTTCAACAGGTGAGTGGGAGTTCTGTTCACAAACAGGGCATATAAAGACACAAACTCAATTTACAAAATAATGGTTGGAATGCGAGTCTTTACAGGTAATCAAGTCTTAAAGGTACAGACAATGTGAGTGGAGAGAGCGTTAAGCACAGGTTAAAGAGATGTGTATTGTCTCCAGCCAGGACAGTTAGTGAGATTTTGCAAGCCCAGGCAAGTCGTGGGGGTTACAGATAGTGTGACATGAACCCAAGATCCCGGCCTCAACCGTTTGTGTCTTTATATGCCCTGTTTGTGAATAGAACTCTCACCCACCTGACGAAGGGGCAGCGCTCCGAAAGCCAGTGGCCCCCGCCACCAAACAAACCCGCTGGACTCTAACCCGGTGCTGTGAGACTTCCCACCGTGTACTCCCTCCCTATGTGGAGATGCTGGCGTTGGACTGGGGTAAACACAGTAAGAAATTTCACAACACCAGGTTAAAGTCCAACAGGTTCAACTGGCAGCAAAAGCCACTAGCTTTCGGAGCGCTGCGCCCCCCTACCCCCCGGCGAGTGGGAGCGCCACACACACACACACACACCCCCCCGGGCGAGTGGGAGCTCCACACACACACACACCCCCGGCGAGTGGGAGCTCCACCCACAAACAGGGCATATAAAGACACAAACTCAATTTACAAAATAATCTTTTTAATAATAATAATGATTCTGACGAGCGCTCCGAAAGCTAGTGGCTTTTGCTGCCAGGCGAACCTGTTGGACTTTAACATGGTGTTGTGAGACTTCTTACCTTAAAGATCTGGCTCTAACTTTTATAGTATGAAATTAGGAAACACTTCAAAAAGGATAGCAAAAGTTTTAAACTTAGTTCTGTAGGTGGAAATTGATGCTGGATTAGTTGCTAATTTAACTTGTCTGTTTGATATATTCCTGTTCGGTTGAGGAATATGGATCAAAGGCAGGAATATGGAATTAGTTTGCAGATTAGTCACCATTTCGTTGAATGATGGAACAGCTTCAACAAGCTAAATGGCCTCCTCCCCCTCCTGTCGTATGTTTCTTAGAGTCGTAGAGATTGCAAACACTGGAATAATTTCAGGATCAATTAGGTATTGCATGGCTGGGGATTCTCAGTGGGTGAAAGAAGATAGACCTGTTGGGGAAGCTTCACGTCTGTGAGGTTAGAGCAGAGGTTGTTGTCAGGCTGAGACCTTTGCATTCACGCTCACCTGCCCGGCCGGCAGATCTATCTGAAAGTAAATAACTAAAGCATGTTGCACATGACCACATTTTGGGCAATGCCCCACAACCTGTGGGTTTTTGTTTTTTGGATAGTATTTTTGGAAACTCTAATGCATAGCAGCTTTGTGGAACACTATGGCCATGTGACCAGAGCTCACTGTTGATTAAAGCAGGCAAGTAAATGGATGGATAAACACCCTCAAGAAACTAAAGGCAGCACAGTGGTTAGCACTGCTGCCTCACAGCGCCAGGGACCCGGGTTCAAGTCCGGCCTCGGGTCACTGCCTGTGTGGAGTTTGCACATTCTCCCCGTGTCTGTGTGGGTTTCCTCCGGGTTTCTCCCACAGTCCAAAGATGTGCGGGTTAGGTTGATTGGCCATGATAAATTGACCTTGGTGTCAGGGGGATTAGCTAGGACAAATGTGTGGGGTTGTGAGAATAGGGCCTGGGTGGGATTGTGGTTGGTGCAGACTCGATGGGGCCGAATGGCCTCCTTCTGCACTGTAGGGATTTTATGATCTAAAGAGAGCGCAGGTGGGAATAAACATATTATTAACTTATGATTCTAGTCACATGTGAAATCAAATGAACTAGTATTCAGATTTTCCTGAAAGACAACTTGAAAAAAATTCTTATTTTTATCTTCTGAGTGTTTTTGCATCCGACTGGTTATATGTACATTATAATTATTCGACCGACGTTTCAGTGAATAACTTGTAACAAGTGCGTGTTTCCAGTTCATCTGATTAGTTACAAAACGGACATTTCCTGAGGCACGTTACACTACACCTGGTTCTTAACCGTAGTCGAGGCACATCTGTTATAGCATTAACCATTTTTATGGTGACTGTACACGGAGTAAACAAAGGGAATATGGAATACATTGCTTCAAATTGAAGTGGTGAAGCCCTACATCATTTTCATTTTTAATCAGTCTCGTTCCTCTCCTGAAGATGTTGGCACCCTCCATGTGTTTCAGTCCTTATCCGATGTCTATAGAACCATAGAATCCCTACAGTGCAGAAAGAGGCTAATCAAGTCTGCACCGACCGACCACAATCCCACCCAGGCCCTGTCCCCTTATTCCCACGTATTTACTCTGCTAATCTTCTTGACACTAAGGGGCAATTTAGCACGGCCAATCAACCTAACCCGCACGTCTTTGAACTGTGGGAGGGGCTTGAGGTTGTTTTCGTTAGAGAGAAGAAGGTTAAGAGGTGACTTAATAGAGGCATACAAGGTGATCAGAGGATTAGGTAGGGTGGATAGTGAGAGCCTTTTTCCTCAGATGGTGTTGGCTAGCACGAGGGGACATAGCTTTAAATTGAGGGGTGAGAGATGTAGGACAGATGTTAGAGGTAGGTTCTTTACTCAGAGAGTAGTAAGGGCGTGGAATGCCCTGCCTGCAGCAGTGGTGGACTCGTCAATGTTGAGAGCGTTCAAGTGGTTATTGGATAAACATATGGGTGATATTGGAATAGTGCAGATTAGAGGGGCTTTAGATTGGTACCACAGGTCGGCGCAACATCGAGGGCCGAAGGGCCTGTACTGCGCTGTAATGTTCTATGTTCTAAACCGGAGCACCCAGAGAAAACCCACGCAGATACGGGGAGAACGTGCAAACTTCACATGAACAGTCAACCAAGGCCGGAATTGAACCCGGGTTCCTGGCGCTGTGAGGCAGCGGTGCTAATCACTGACCTCGCAGTGCCAGCTAAGAACCAGAAATAGCATAGCATGCTTCAGGAAATAGTTCTAAAACAGACAATCAGATAAACTATGGTCTATGGCCAGTCTACATTTAGTGTTCCCATGGTGAAGAGAGTGTGATCTTGTGCTCACCTGATATTCACGTACATAGCTGGACTAAGTGGATAGCAATCAAGAAGGAACCCTGGAAAATATTCTCCTCTTCTCCAGCCCTCCTCTCGAAACACAGGGGCTAACTGTAGCACTCCCATCAATGCCCTGCCCAGAAGAGAGCATGGATTAACCTGCTGCATTATACTTATAGACATTGGTGATGGGTGAATGCCGTTTGCATGGTCATACTGTAATGCTGTTCTTCAGTAGTGTCTTCGGTGGTTTCCTGTTTCATGCTGAGCTTGTTAGCACAACAGTGGGAATACTACTGATGCTTTCAATGCACCTGGACTGAAGAGAATTACACTTAGCCTGGATCCCACTCTTGCTGGCAGTCCAGTGGCTCTTGTACTTGTGTGGGCGCCAGCTGAGGGTTTGGTTATGCTCAAATGTGACCCTTGGTGCATGTTTGGAAATTGACTCAAATTCACGCACATGGAATAATGCGATCATGTGACCAGCCCCTGGTCCATGGAGGCTTGTTGAATTGACTATAGAAAGTGGAAGGTCCATTCACTCAAAAATATATCTAATTGAAGATATGAAATTTTGGACCCTGTGAAGGTAGAAAATCCCCATATTCACACATGCCTTTCAATCTTGTACGAATGCTACGTATGACACAGCCCCCGGAATTCATAAAATCACAGCTTCATACAGTACAGAACAAGGCCATTTGGCCCATCTTGCCAATGCCAGCTCTTTGAAAGTGCTATTCAGTTAACCTAGTTCTCCTGCTTGTCCTTGTAACCCTGCAATTTTTCATCCTTCCCAGTATTTATGCAATTTCCTTTTGGAATGTTACTATTGAATCTGTCTTCCATCACATTTTCAGAAAGTGAATTCCAGATTCTAACTCGTCGCAAAAAAAAATCCCTTCTGCCAGTTACCTTAAACCCGTTCCCTCTGGTTACTGACAATTCTGACTCTGGAAATCGCTTGCTTGCTTCCTACACTGAAGCCCTTGTCTCAGCAACCATATAAAGCCACATGTTTCCTGAATTTGGGAGGGAGAGGAAAAGAAGAAGGAAAGGATGAGAAAATGATAGGAAATAAAATGTCCTTCCCGCTGTATTGCGCAAGGCATTGCTACTATTAATATTAGAGGGGTTTCCTTTTATTCATTCATGGGACATGGGCGTTCCTGGCTGGGCCAACATTTATTGCCCATCCCTAGTCGCCCTTGAATTGAAAGCCTTGCTAGGCCATTTCAGAGGGCAGTTGGGAGTCAACCACATTGGAGGAACGGACTGACTTTTCCTGTCGAGGGCACCTGAAAAAGGGGGAAGATAGCTCTGGGTCAATTAAGAATGCATTTTTCTTAATCTTGGGTTGTGGGCATCACTGGCAAGGCCAACATTCCATCCCTGATTGCCCTTAGGAAGGTGGTGGTTTTTCTTCATTCATTCAGGGGATGTAGGCATCGCAGGTTGGGCCAGCATTTATTGCCCATCTCTAATTGCCTTTGAAGTGGTTTGCAAGGTCATTTCAGAGGGCATTTAAGAGTCAACCACATTTCTGGGGGTCTGAGTCACATGTAGGCCAGGCCAGGTAAGAATGGCAGATTTCCTTTCCTTCCCTAAAGGACATTAGTGAACCAGGTTGGTTTTTACAACAATCGGCAATGGTTTCATGGTCATCATTAGATTTTTAATTCCAGATTTCTGTTGAATTCAAACTCCACCCTCTGCCATGATGGGATTTGAACCCGGATCACCGAGGCATTACCCTGGGTCTCTGGATTACTAGTCCAGTGACAATATCACAATGCCACCACCCTCCCTCTCAAAATTCCCAAAATACTCACTAAGACACAAGTATGTTAGAGTATTAGGAATTCTAGCAATGCAACACCAGACTAAAAGCACCAATGAAACGCAGTGTTTTGATAATTTTGCAATGTGCTGAAAAAAGCTGGTAGTGTACTGATTTCTGTTTGCATTTTGAATGGGGGGTGGGAGGACATTGCTCATTCAGTAGAATCTCCAAAATTAAGCATTAAATACAAAGGACATTTGGAGCCCAATTGCACATTTATTCTTGATATCAATGCCTATCACTCTACTCCCTTTGGCTGTGAACAGAACCTCAAGCTTTTGCTGGCATACAGTAAAGGAACCAGGAACAAGCATCTTTACTCCACATTGGCAACCAGATGTCATAGCCTTAGGGCAAGTTTTTCTGGTCCCCCTGCGGCACCTTTTATCCAGGAGTGGAGGCGGTTCACCATTGGCTGCCATTGGGATCTTCTGGTCTTGCCGATGTTTTTAGCATTTTGCGTGGCTCGCTCGTCCTGCCGCAGGGTATCCCGCCTCAGCAAGACCGGAAGATCCCACCAGCAGGAAGGGCCGGAAAATACTATCCTCAGTCTATAGGATTGTTTTATAACAAAAAAAAGTGCTCACAAGACTGCCTCACTAACTGAGGTCACTGTGAGTTAATTTTAAAGTTTTAAAATTAAAAGTTTTAAAGTTTATTCATCAGTTTCACAAGTAGGCTTACATTAACACTGCAATGAAGTTACTGTGAAGATCCCCTAGTTGCCACACTCCGGCGCCTGTTCAGGTACACTGAGGGAGAATTTAGCATGGCCAATGCACCTAACCAGCACGTCTTTCGGACTGTGGGAGGAAACTGGAGCACCCAGAGGAAACCCACGCAAATACGGGGAGAACATGCACGGACAGTGACTCAAGCGGGAATCGAACCCGGGTCCCTGGCGCAGTGCTGACCACTGTGCGGCCCATTGGAAGCACAATATTCATGAAAACAAGTCACTAACAATAAGGCCAGACAAACAATTGCATTTATTTGTAAAAATACCAAAATAGAAAGTATTGGCAGTATCTATTAAGACGTCATCTAATGTATTTGGTAAGCCCTATTGAGGGCACAGAGCTACTTACCAAACGTGGATTGCTTGTAGCCATTTGAGTATAATATCAAATAAATAGGGCCACCTTATTTTGCACCAAGAATTGAAACTAGGCAATGCTTCCCTGTTGAATGATAGACCATAACATTGCCAAGAGAAGTAGATGTCTGGGTGGGGTGGGGTGGGGTGGGGCCCAGAGGTAGACAATATTTCAATGAAGGAACAGTATTTCTATGGAGCAGGCTTCCATGGAAATATCAGAAGCAAATCACTCAAATGTAAATTAGCTTGTATTTGGTTCAGATTGGTTTTCGTGCTGCAGTATATGTGTCACTTGAGACATGATGGCACACGATGTTGGACAGGTAAAGATTGGTCCATCCAGGCAGTCCCCCCACTATTGCGACATCTTGTCTATCACAAAATAGGCATTCCCCTCCCCACCCAAAACCATGGGGACTCCGGGGGCATGTGAGAAAACAGATAAAAACGCAAGCAAATTTGGGGATTAAAACATCTTCTTTCGCCCGTCCAGACAATTGAAACTGGCGTGGGAGATCACTCTGGCCTGAATTTCCAACCTTTTGTAAGAGAAGGAATTCAGTGAGTCAGCATCCATCGCCCCAGATAACAGCCTGTTCTCTGGGAATAGAACCACAGTAAGAGTTTTAACAACACCAGGTTAAAATCCAACAGGTTTATTTGGTAGCTACCAAAGAAACCTGTTGAACTTTAACCTGGTGTTGTTAAAACTCTTACTGTGTTTACCCCAGTCCAACGCCGGCATCTCCCCACAATAGAACCACCACCTGACCTCAACATAGATCTGGCTTCATGCAACTTAAAATTGTGACCTCTGGTCCTCCCTAGCCTATTACATTGCAATAAACTGTCAACTGGAACACAATCTTTTTACTTCCATTAAAATGTTACATTAAACAAATCATCCCCTACAGCTATCCTTCTGAAATGTGTAGAGTTCTAATTCTTCTGCCCAACCTTGATATCAAAGATATTTTATACTGTGAATTAATGTTGGGACCCTCCTCTGCACCATTTCCAAATCCTCAGTAACACCCACCACATGAGGAGACCAAACTGGCAACATTATTCCAAATAAGGTCTGACCAACATCCAGTACAAGGACAAAATAGTACACGTTGTCTCTTTCAGTGCTTGCATGATTGCTTTAAGAGCTGGTCACCTGATTTGATGGTGACGTCATTGGGGTGTTTCACAGGCACCTGCTGAAGTTTTAATTTTATATTCTGTACAGGCAACAACAGCTCCTATAATAAATCTGTTGTTATTTTGGATCTACGTATGCAAATCACATCCTTTTCGTTTTGTTTAAAACCCACAAGTCCTAACATAGTTGAGACATTACGGTATAAAAGCAAAATACTGCAGATGTTGAAATCTGAAAGAAGAATGGAAAGTGTTGGAAAAGTCCAGCATGTCTGGCAGCATCTGTGGAGTCCAATATGATTCTTCTTCGGAACAAAGAAGTGTGTTTTATCTTATACTCAGTTGTTAGGACAAAGAATAATACAGCACACAAACAGGCCCTTCGGCCCATCAAGCCTGTGCCGACATGCGGTTTCAATCCCTCTGTTTGCCTCCTGTTCATATGTTTTTCAAGATGCACCTTGAGTGTTGCTAACATGCCTGCTTCCACCACCTCCACTGGCAGTGTGTTCCAGGCACCCACCACCCTCTGTGTGGAAAACTTTCCCCACATCTCTCGCCCTAAACTTATCATCTCTCACCTTAAAGCTATGCCCTCTTGTAGTCAACCCTTCCACCTTGGCTGACTATCCACCCTATCTATGTGTCTCATAATTTTGTAAATTTCTATCAGATCACCCCTCAGCCTCCGTCTTTCCAGTGAAAACAATTTATCCAACCTCTCCTCGTACCTTAAACTCTCCAGACCAGGCATCATCCTGGTAAACCTTCTTTGCATATTCTCTGTGTTTTGTGAATGCATCCCCCAGCACGCTATTTTGGTCTAGCTATCATTTCACAGAATTGCCCATGTATCCTTTAGATAATTGCGCGCCAGAATGGTCAAACCACTTCTGTCTCCACTTTCTGTAATGCTTTTCATTGAAGATTGTAGCAGGTGTAGTGTGCTTGTGAGGAACAGGTGACTTTGGGCCAATGTTTTCCAAAGCTTTCCCCCCCCCCCACTGGGAGTTTCCTTATCTCCTGTCTGGATCTGTTGCAGACTTGTTGATAGGTGTTGATTGCTCTATTGTTGTATCATGCAACTACCAGTGGTGGTAAGTGAACTAGATGAACCTTGGTGACCTTTTTTGTCAAGAAGTCCCAATGTTTGCAATAGTTTTACACAATTTAACATGTGATGCTGTTGCTTCCCATCGTATGTCTCCTGATGATCTTTAAAAATGTATTTGTTCACGGGATGTGGGCGTCGTTGACTAGGCCAGTTTTTATTGCCCATGAGAATAATTCAAATCAATCAATAACTGCACCGCTTCCTAACAGATTTCTGGTACACTGCGCTCTTGAAAGGGAGCGTGAGTGTTTGTACTGAAAATGTACCATACCTTCCACAGCTCCTCCAGTACGTCTCTTTAAATAGAATACAGACTTGTTTCACATCTGTGCCTTGGAAAATATTACTTAACTATGTATATCTGGCTCTTCCCCAATCCTCTCCCAGGTAGTTTCCAAAGTCTTGGTTGCAGGACAAATGTTCTGTAATCATTTGGCTCGAAGACAGTTTTCAAACAAGCGTACAAATTAGGAGCAGGAGTAAGCCACTCAGTCCCTTTGAGCCTGCTCCACCATTCAATAAGATTATGGCTGATCTTATTGTAACCTCAACCCCATATTCCTGCCCACCTTATTAACTTGTCACCCTTTGTTAATCAAGAATCTATCTAGTTCTGCCTTAAAATTATTCAAAGACTCTGCTTCCACTGCCCTGGGAGAAAAAACTTCTCTCCTTTGTCTTAAATGTCTTATTTTTAAACAGTGACCCCTAGTTCTAGGTTCTCCCACAGGAGGAAACATCTTCTCCACATCCAACCTGTCAAGAACCTCTCGGGCTCTTTAAGGTTTCAATCAAGTCTCCTCTAACTCTTACAAACTCCAGCGGCTACAAGCCTAACACGTCCAACCTTTCCACGTAAGACAACCTGCCCATTCCTGGTATTAGTCTAGTGAACCTTCTCTGAACTGCTTCGAATGCATTTGCATGTTTCCTTAAATAAAGAGACCAATACTGCACACAGTAATCATTTTGAATATAATTAAAGAGCTCCCAGCCATGTGATCCCCATCACAATTCATAATCACGTCAGTGAGGTTTACGACAGCCATATAAAAATGGGAATAAGTCAAGGGGGATCTGCCAGGGGTGCCAAGGTAAGTATAGTCCCTGGGGGGGTAGAGGGACATGCGGGCGCTGCCTCCGGCACAGGTTGACACTACCGCCAATTTCCTTTCTGAATAAAGGAGTTACAGTTGCTAGAGATGGCTTAACCTCTAAATAAGGTCGAAATGACAGTTAAAATCTAAAATAAAATCAATAAATTGTTGAAAATAGCCCAGACCAAGCAGGGAAACAAACGACAGTTAACGTTTTGAGTTGGTGACTTTTCAACATAACTGCTATCGAGGAGACACAGTTCAGGCCCAACCCTGCATAAGAGCCAGTAATAGTCTCTGTACGTGTCTCCAGACATTCTGTCAATATATCCATTAGTCAATCGTCTCACTTTACTGAGTTTACAGCAAGGTCATAATTATTTCTAAACTTCACAGTGTTGTTGGTTTAGCTTAGATTGGCCAACTCGCTCCAGGCTAGGGGTCAAAGCAGGCAGTTTTTCTGTCTCTGTGGTACATTTCCACTGCTTTGTTGGAGAGTTGGAATGAGCCATTACCACACCAAGTAAGGTATAAAGTCGATTTTGTCACCATTTAGAACAAACCATGATTTCAATCTAAACCCATTCAGCAAATCTGCCACATCCCAGCCCTTAAAGTTAGTCTCAAATCAGGGGGAATTTCATTCAGTGGCATCACAATCACTGAATCATTCCCCATCATCAACATCTTGGGAGTTGACCAGAAACTGAACAGGACTAGTCAAATAAATACTGTGGCTACCAGAGTAGGCTAAAGGCCAAGAATCCTGCAGCGAGTAACTCTCCTCCGGACCCCCTCCGGCCCCCCCCCCAAAGCCTGTCCAACCGTCTACAATCTTAATTCAGAGGTGTAATGGGATACTGCTTCAATGTGTGCAGCAAAACTCAACACCATCCAGGACAAAGCAGCTACCACTTCCACAAACATTCAATCCTCCTACAACTGACAAACTGTGGCAGTCATGTGTACCATCCACACGATGCACTGCAGGAATTCATCAATGTTCCTTAGGCAACATCTTTCAAACCCAAGACCACTAACACCTAGAAGGACAAGGGCAGCAGATGCGTGGGAACGCCACCACCTGGGAGATCCCCCCCCCCCCCCCCCCAAAGCCATTCACCATCCTGACTTGGAAATATATCGCCGTTTCTTCGCAATCACTGGGTCAAAATCCTGGAACTCCCTCCCTAACAGCACTGCAGGTGTCGCTACACCTCCGGGACTGCAGGAGTTCAAGAAGGCAACTCGCCACCACCTTCTCAAAGGCAACTTGGGGTGGGCAATAAAATGTCCTAGGCAGTGGCACCCACACCCTGTAAATGAATTTTTAAAAAAAAATTATTACAACTGTGTGATCATCGAACAGGCTTCAGCAGGCGTGGTGGTGTTTTCTGAGGAAATTTAGGACCCGGGTCTGTAATTAAGCAGAATTTTCTTTTAACTTTAAGAATAAGAATAGCTATTGAAATTTTCTGAAATCAAACTGAACAGCCCAGGGTGGATCGCTGACCTGAAACATTAACTCAATTTCTCTCTCCTCAAGTGCTGCCAGACTTGCTGAGTATTTTCAGCATGTTGTATTTTTGTTGTAGCCCATGACCTGCACTAAAGCCTTTTTTTCTCTACAAAGAAAGGAAAATATATTGGTGCTAGGAGCGATTAACATTGATTTAAATCATTTTTGTATTCAGAATGTTTAAATTTCTTGTTTGTTTCCTAACTTCACAGGTGAAAAGTTATTTTGCGGTGGTGAGTTGCAAACACTAAGTATTGAAGCCTACAGCACAGTTTCTTCATCTTATCAAGTTTTTACTTTAATTACTGTACTGTACTTTTGGAGCTTGGAAGGCAAATGGTCTCATTAAGCCGCAGTGAGCCACTGTGTATTACCGATCTGCTGATACCTTTGGGGAGTAACTGTAGCGTGCAACATGGCGAATTGGCGCCGAGCTCGTCGTTGCTTGAGGACGGTGGCAGTGATGGATGCAGCCCTCGTTCTTGCTCCAGCCCAGACTCCCAGGATACCAACTACAGCAGTGTCAGCCCCAGTCTATTGGAGAAATGTAGCGTGATGGGGATGCTGGTGTCAAAACTTGACAGCCGACAAGCCACAGGCGCCGAAGCCTGCTCGGGGGTGTTCGAAGCTCAGGTGAAGATGCCCGATTTCTGCTCCACTTTGCCTGGGGACTTCATCCCCACCCTGGAGGAAATTGAGGAATTCCTGAAAGAGAAAATGGAAATGGTCAAAGACGGACTTTCGGAAAACAGCGCCGCCGCGGAAATCAAGGTGGAGGTGAAATCGGAAACTTCGGGCGACTCTTCGCTGGATTCCAGTGGATGTTTTATGTCATCGTCAGAGGACAACGGACTTGAACCTACTCCAGAGGTGACTGTAACAGCTGCAAGTGGGAGCGTTCCTGTGATTCTTCAGCTTCAGCCTGTCCAGGTGCCCAGTCCGCAGCCAACGACACAAACTCCGAGCAGCCCGAAACTGACTCAGCTGGTTGTGAATGTCCAGGGTCAGACCTTTGCCTTGGTGCCTCAGCGGGTCCAGGCCCCAGCAAACGGTGCAACCCGCCAGTTTGTTAAAATTGCTCCCCTGCCCATAGCCGCGAGGTCCGTGGCTGTTGGTAGCCTGGTGAATGTCGTTGAGGCCACCCAGAAGCTCCAGAAATCATCCCCCCCTGACGTAATCCGAGTGCACAAGTGCTCGTTTCCAGGTTGCAACAAGATGTACACCAAAAGCAGCCACTTAAAGGCACACTACAGGCGACACACAGGGGAGAAGCCTTACTCTTGCACGTGGCCAGATTGTGGCTGGCGGTAAGTCGATTATACATCCATTAACATGCCCAATGTGTGTGCCTCTACATAGCTGGCGCCTGCGAAATTTTCTTTTCCTTCTGGTGTTTTTGATGCGTTTTTCTATCATCTCTTATCATTTTAAAACAATTCCAGTGCCTGCATTTACTAGGAAAACTACTGTGCAAATCTCTTTAGCTTTACACCATCCTGTGCCTTCCAACCCTTCAGGTTGAAGTTCAAGGAAATGCCTTGAACAGCTTTGCATCCCAAATCGTTTCTATTTAACTGTAAAAACCGATGGACTATTATGTAAAAAACAAAAAGACAAAACTACACGATGGTGTTGTGATTATGTCACTGGACGAGTAATCCAGAGGCCCAGGCTAATTGCTCTGGGGAACAAGGGTTCAAATCTCACCACAGCAGCTGGTGGAATGAATAAGTTTGCAAATAAAAGCTGATCTCGTTAATGGTGACCATCAAACCATTGTCGGTTACCCCCAAAAAAACCCACCCGGTTCACTAATGCTCTTTAGAAAAGGAAATCTGTTATCCTTAACTGGGTCCATGGCCCCAGACCCTCAGCCATGCAATTGATTGTCCTCTTAAATGGCCTAGCAAGCCCCTTGATCTTGCCAATGATGTCCACATAGGATACGTTTTTTAAAAACCTTAATGAGGATGCAATTGCGTCAAAATGGGGGAAGGAATTACACCAGTCCAATCCTTTTCCCCCTTGCCCTCCGACTCCATTTGTCTTAACCTCTCCTGTGCACCAACATTTCTTTCTGCGGTTAAGAGATGGAGGAGAGTCAGTACAGACTCGATGGACCAAATGATCTGCTTCTGCACTGCAGGGATTCTATGAAATTAAGTTGTTGCTAATTTGAAGATTGTAAAAGGTCAGCCTTTGTTGGAACTTGCTGCTCAAGCACAAGGTGATCATTTATTTAATGGATTACAATGAGCCTCAAAGTTTGCCTCGATGTCTTGTGATGTTATCGCCTGGTTAGGGTGCATTGACCCGAACAGGCACCGGAAAGTGGTGACTAGAGGAATTACACAGTAAGTTCATTGCAGTGTTAATGTAAGCCTTACTTGTGACTAATGATAAAAAATAAACTTAAACTTCTTACTTTTTGACTGTCTGAACCTTTTTAAACTCTCTAAAGTGAATTTCTTTTAATCCTGCAACTTTCCACCTGTCGTTTTTCTCTCTCTTTTTAGCCACAGGACAAGTACAAATAGACCAATTATTTGGCCCAGTAATCAGATACAAATGCTACTGGTGTCAACTGCAAGCAAACCTGAGCGATAATCATATAATCCCTGCAGTGCAGAAGGAGGCTAATTGAGTCTGCACGGACCACAATCCCAACAAAGCCCTGTCCCTGTAACCCCACGTATTTACCCTGCTAATACCCCTGACACTAAAGGTCAATTTAGCATGGCCAATCTGCCAAACCCGCACATCTTTGGGGTGTGGGAGGAAACCGTAGCACCCAGAGGGAACTCATGGGGCAAACGCCACATGGACACTCACCCGAGGCAAGAATCGAACCGGGGTCCCTGGTGCTGTGAGGTAGCATTGCTAACCTCTGTGCCACTGTGCCGCCCCTTTGACATCCTTTTGGAAAATATTTCTTCACCGCATGTTCCGATGAAGTAGAAGAATCTTCCATCCCTGGAACAAAAGTGCCCGATTGTCTTTTCACCTCAGCATTGCGTTTTCTTAGATGGAAAATTGAGAATAGCCTGAGCAATTACCTGTACGTGATTCTCTTAATCGTGTCAGAATTATAACAACCTAGTCGTGTGTAACCTTAATAGTTGTGTGTAGGAGGTGATTTATGTTTTTATTGAGCTGCTAATAGTCGCATTTTTGTTTCTTAAAAAAAAAATTGCCATGATTTGCTGATGGCCTGAAGTTTTTGACATACAGTACAGAAAGAGGCCATTCGGCCCATCGAGTCTGCACCGACCACAATCCCACCCAGGCCCTACCCCCATATCCCTACATATTTACCCACTAATCCCTCTAACCTATGCATCTCAAGACACTAAGGGCAATTTTTAGCATGGCTAATCAACCTAACCCACACATCTTTGGACATGTTGAGTTTGTGACGACAGTCAGGCAATCTGAAGCTACATTTCATTGAAATGTTGGCACTGCATGGACCTCTGACCCAGCTGTGGATTTAAAACAAAAAAGGGGCACTAGTTCCTCTAGTGATATAACTCAGCAGCTCAAGAGATGGTTGAATGGGGAAAGGAGGGCTTCCCATTGGAACCAAATGCTAACTTCCATTTGCTACTTTTCCTCTGGTCATGGCAACCCACCTGGTCGAACTAGGAATCAGCTTTCCCATTGTTCATTTGTGCAGGCTTCTCCTGACATTGAAGAATTGCCCAAGACTAGAAACTTCGGGTGGAATTTTCCGGCCGTTCTCGCTGGTGGGATTTTCCGGTCCCATTGCAGTGAATGGAGATTTAGCTGCGCGGCAAATTCTTGAGTCAGGAAGAGGGCAGGCAGCCTGTCCTGTCAGCTTGGATCTGTAATGTCTCGCTGGTCGAGACTTTGAATTGGACTTTGACTGGATATAACTTTTTTTAAAACTTGGGATAGACAATAAATGCTGGCCTGAAATCACTCTGGGCGACAACGGGGCGTGAACAGCCAAATAAATTCCAGTCTTCGTGTCAAAATTGCTCCTCTTTGTGCAAACTGGGTGGATCTCCCATCTCCACGATTCATGTTATAGAACTATGTCAGGAAGTAATCCTGCAATATGAGGCACGGTTGCAAGGAGTATGCTGGTGACAGTAGAAGCAAGTATTAAATCCACTTGAAGCAGCGGAACTCTAGAATCTTTGTTACATTGAAGACGCATGGTTTCATAGATCAATGATCTTAACTTTTTCTTGCTAAGTCTCTTTATTTAAGGAATGGTAGCACCATTAAACATAAACATGGAACAGACTGACAGAGAGTGGTTATCTTAGTGGACTAGTTAACATCAAGATCTGGAACACTAATCCAGAGAATGTAAGAATCCCGCATTGCCAGTCTGGAGATTTGAATGAAGTTTTTTTTTAAAATAAAGCATAATCAGTGAGTAACTGTAAAGCTGCTGGATTGTGACAGAAATCGAGCTGGTTCACAATGTCCTTGAAGGAAGGAAAGATGCTACTTTTACCCGCCTTGGTTTATTGATCTACTCCCACACTGATGTGGCTGTATTAGCTGCCCTCTGAACTGCTCCAGCAAGCCACTCTGAACGGCTCCAGCAAGCCGATCAGTTAAACCAGGGCAACTAGGGATAGATGGGCCTTTTGGCTAAGATGCAAATGAGATCAAGCCTTGGAGAAGGTGCAACACCTGCTCCAGTCAGAATCATAGAATCCCTACAGTGCAGAAGGAGGCCATTCGGCCCATCGTGTCTGCACCGACCACAATCCCACCCAGGCCCTACCCCCACATATTTTACCCATTAATCCCTCTAACCTACACATCTCAGGACTCTAAGGGGCAATTTTTAACCTGGCCAATCAACCTAACCCGCACATCTTTGGACTGTGGGAGGAAACCGGAGCACCCGGAGGAAACCCACGCAGACACGAGGAGAATGTGCAAACTCCACACAGACTGTGACCCGAGCCGGGAATCGAACCCGGGACCCTGGAGCTGTGAAGCTGCAGTGCTAACCACTGTGCTACCGTGCCGCCCATGATCTACATGGATCATGTAGATCAAGCCCAAGACAGAAAGTAGGATGTCTGTCATCAGTCACAATTTGCAAGGATTGTTTCTGCTCTGTAACTCTACTGGTCTGTTTACAGGTATATTTCATACACAGTCCTAAGAGTGTGGTACTCAAGTTTTTTCAAAAAAATCATTCTTAGGATATACTCAAGGCCAGCTTGGATCTGGAATGTCTAACTTGCTGAGACTTTGAATTGGACTTCGATTGGATTGAATTGGATATTTTAAAAAAAACTGGGAATAGACCTTTTGGCCTTTTTCGGCCTTTTGGCTAAGATCAAGCGTAGCTTTTAATCCTGCACTTGTTAGAAGTCAATGAGGTTACACTGAGCTTCACTTGAAGCAGTTTTTTTAAAATGCCACCTGGGCCTTTTTGGCTAAGATGCAAATGAGATCAAGCACTGGAGGGGGTGCAATGCCTGCTCCAATCAGCTTGGATCACGTAGATCGAGCAAGACAGGAAGAGGGCAGCCTGTCTTGTCAGCTTGGATCTGTAATATCTCGCTGGTCGAGACTTGGAATTGGACTTTGATTGGATATAACTTTTAAAAAAAACTTGGGATAGACAAGAAAATGCTGGCCTTGAGTATATCCTAAGAATGATTTTTTTGAAAAAACTTGAGTACCACACTCTTAGGACTGTGTATGAAATATACCTGTAAACAGACCAGTAGAGTTACAGAGCAGAAACAATCCTTGCAGATAGTGACTGGTGACAGAGCGTGATCAATGGCAGTCAAAGAATTGGCGTGCAACAATGGGCGAATGGGAATTCTTCAAAAAATTAAAAAGATAAATCCTTTGTAGAGGAGGCAGCGGCGTTAAAAATCTGAAGTGATCAACCCTCAACGTGGTCGGGCACATCCAGAGAGTTTTGATCCCTGACACATAGATTGCTTGTCACCTAGCTGGCCTTTGTGATTGGGAGCTGAGACCACACTCGGAATTTTCCAGCGTGTTTCCACTCGGGTCAACATCCGTTTGCAACGTATTCCGACAAAAGGCAGAGTTTGATCAGTTGGTGATGGTGGAGGATGTCCGCTTGATGATGACCTGTCACGTGACCTTCCACCTGTTGCAGATTTGCTGCGTGACTTTCTGCTGCCCACCCTGTAATGTCAGATCAGCAGTGACGCAAGATCGATTTAAGAATATATATTTTTGTAAATAGTAACCGGAACAGCAGAATTAACAAGTCATTGTTCCAAAATGATAAAAGTGGCCCCATTATGAACTGTAAAACTGTCGCCTGTTTTGGTTTGTTCTTGCGAATTACCCAACCCCTGCTGTTTCTGTGATGCTTCAGAAGTGTAATCTTCGTGGGTCTGTTCATCATCCCTGCTTCAAATCAGTGCTGTGAGTTACAGCCTTAAAATAAACGTACATGCCTGGATCACAAGAGTCCTGTGTAATTGCTGCTGTTTATCATCTGAAACTTTGGTATTAATGAGGACAGATTTTCTCCCCTGCTGGCTGGGTTATACAATTAGTTCTTAAATGATTCCAGGCTTTTCACTTGCACTCCTCTGACTAGAAATCCATCCCATTTATTAATCACTCTATGATGAAGCATCCCAATATCAATGTTAAATTTGTGTTTTATAAGTTACAACCCGTGACTTCTCCCACAATTTAACTTGAAAGTAGTTTTCTAAATTTCCCTTCTTTAAACTGTTTACAATCTTATCGGCTTTCAGGTTGAAAATCCAGTTTCTCCCAGCTTTCTTTATAACTTGAGGCTTTATGAATGTCTCGCTCTTTAAGGTGTTGTCTAAACCAATGCTCCAAAATTTGATTTTGACTTCCTCTGACATACTCAACTGTTTTTGCAATGTTGATTGCTGCTCTGTATTGGTTGGACGTATTGAGTCTCCAAAGGCTCCCGAGGTTATTTCAGTTTTATTCATAGCCATTTAAATTCTCCTCTCTCTCTCCCCTCTCTCTCTCTCCTCTCCTCTCCCTCCTCTCTCTCTCTCCTCTCTCTCTCTCTCTCCTCTCTCTCTCCTCTCTCTCTCTCCTTTCTCTCTCTCTCTCCTTTCTCTCTCTCTCTCCTTTCTCTCTCTCTCTCCTTTCTCTCTCTCTCTCCTTTCTCTCTCTCTCCTTTCTCTCTCTCTCTCCTTTCTCTCTCTCTCTCCCCTTTCTCTCTCTCTCTCCTTTCTCTCTCTCTCTCTCCTTTCCTCTCTCTCTCTCTCTCTCTCCTTTCTCTCTCTCTCTCTTTCTCTCTCTCTCTCTCTCTCTCTTTCTCTCTCTCTCTCCTTTCTCTCTCCTTCTCTCTCTCCTTTCTCTCTCTCTCTCCTTTCTCTCTCTCTCCCTTTTCTCTCTCTCCCTTTCTCTCTCTCTCCCCTTTCTCCTCTCTCCCCTTTCTCTCTCTCCCCTTCTCTCTCTCCCCTTTCTCTCTCTCTCCCCTTCTCTCTCTCTCCCCTTTCTCTCTCTCTCCCCTTTCTCTCTCTCTCCCCTTTCTCTCTCTCTCCCCTTTCTCTCTCTCTCTCTCCCCTTTCTCTCTCTCTCCCCTTTCTCTCTCTCTCCCCCTTTTCTCTCTCTCCCCCTTTCTCTCTCTCTCCCCCTTTCTCTCTCTCTCCCTTTCTCTCTCTTTCTCTCTCTCCCTTTCTCTCTCTCTCCCCTTTCTCTCTCTCTCCCCTTTCTCTCTCTCTCCCCTTTCTCTCTCTCTCCCCTTTCTCTCTCTCTCCCCTTTCTCTCTCTCTCCCCCTTTCTCTCTCTCTCCCTTTCTCTCTCTCTCCCCTTTCTCTCTCTCTCCCCTTTCTCTCTCTCTCCCCTTTCTCTCTCTCTCCCCTTTCTCTCTCTCTCCCCTTTCTCTCTCTCTCCCCTTTCTCTCTCTCTCCCCTTTCTCTCTCTCTCCCCTTTCTCTCTCTCTCCCCTTTCTCTCTCTCTCCCCTTTCTCTCTCTCTCCCCCTTTCTCTCTCTCTCCCCTTTCTCTCTCTCTCCCCTTTCTCTCTCTCT